>NC_041360.1:610803-613303 GCF_900634415.1 Cottoperca gobio
ATAAACAGACAGATAGGAGACACAGAGACAGATTGAAAACAGATACACTATAATATATATATATATATCATTATATAATATGTATATGTATATATATATATATATCTATATTCTGTATATGTTATATAATGTATCTATAATTGTAATATGTATATATATGTATATGTGTTATATATATATGTATGTTGATATATTGTATATGTGATATATATGTAATGTATGTGTATATATATTGTATATTACATAACATATATTTATGTATGTTATATATATGTATTATATGTATTATTACATATATATATGTATGTATATAATAAGTATACATATATATACTATATATAGTATATATGTATGTGTATATATATGTATACATACATATATAATGTATATATATGTATATATATGTATGTATATTATATATATATATATACATATATATCTTTAATATGTATATATATATATACTATGTATATATATATATATTATATATATATAGTATATATATCTGTATATAATATGTGTATATGTATATATATATATATATGGTATTAATATATATATAAATTATCTCCTATCTATATCTATATATATCTCTATCTCTGTCTATCTATCTCTCTATAAGTATATCGATATCTATGTATGTATATATCTCCTCTATCTCGGAATATATCTATATCTCTCTTGTCTCTATCATCTCTATGTCTCTCTCTATCTCTCTCTGTCTCTCTATGTCTCTGTCTCTCTCTGTCTCTCTGTCTCTGGTCTCTCTTCTTCGCCTGTCTCTCTCTTTTCTCTCTGTCCTCCCTTCTCGCTATGTCTACACTCTCTCTCTGTATCTCTCCTCTCTCTTCTCTCCTCTCTCTCTGTCTCTCTCTGTGTCTCAACTCTGTCGCTGTCTCTCTGTGTCTCTCTGTATTTCTCTGTCTGTCTCCTGTCTCTGTCTGTATCTTCGCTCTCTGTCTCTGTCTCTCTCTGTCTCTCTATGTCCTCTTCATCTTTCTCTTCTCTCTCTGTCTCTGTCTCTCTCTGTCTCATCTGTCTCTTGCTCTCTCCTGTCTCTCTTGATCTCTCTCTGTCTCTAGTCTGTCTCTGTCTCTTCCTGTTTCTCGGTCGGTCTATGTCTCTCTTGTCCTCTGTCTTTTCGTCTCTGCCGGTCTCTGTCTCTCTCTGTCTCTCCATGTCTAGTCTTCTCTGTCCTGTCCTCTCTCTGTCTCTCTTTCTCTTTCTCTGTCTCCTCTCTTTCGCCTCTGTCCCTCTGTCTCTGTGTCTTCCCTGTCTCGTTCTCTCTCTCCATGTCTCTGTTCTCTCTCTGTCCCCTGTCTCTTCTCGGTCTACCCCTCCCTGTGTCTCTCTCTCGTCTGTGTCTCTTGTCTCTCTCTCTCTCTCTCTCTCATCTCCTCTCTCTCTCTCTGTCCTGCTCCTTCTCTCTGGGTCTCTGTCTGTCCTGGCTCTCTGCTGTCTCTCTGGCTCTGTTGTCTCCTCTCTCTCTCTCTTGTGTCTCTCCTCTCTCTCTCTCTCCTCTCGCTGTGTTCGCTCTCTCTCTTCTGCTCCTGCTCTCTCTCTCTCTCTCACGTCTCACTCTCTGTTGTGTCTCTCTCTCATCTGTCTTCTCCTCTCTCTCTCTCTCTCTCGTCTCTCTCTCTCTCCTACTGTCTCTCTCTCTCTCTCTGTCTCTATCTCCATCTTCTCCGTCTCTTCTCTCTCATCTCTGATCTCTCTCTCTCTCTCTCTCTGTCCTCATCTCTTCTCTCTCTCTCTCATCTCTGTGTCTTGCTCTCGACTCTACTCTCTCCTCGTGTGATCTCTCTCCCCCTCTCTCTCTACCCCCTCTATCTCTCTCCCCACCCTCTCTCTCTCCCCTCTCTCCCCCTCTCTTCTGTGTCTCTCTCTCTCTCCCCCCCCCTGGAGAGAGAGATTAGAGTTATACATATAGATAACACAGAGCAGATCGCAGATAGCTATACCTAGATAGACAGATAGAGATATAGACTCTAGGATATAGATACAGATAGTACATATATTATACATATATACAGATATTACATAGATACACAGCTAATACAGAGATAGACAGAGATACACAGATAGAGAGATATACATATACACATATATAAACATATATATAATATATATTAATACATATACGCTATCATAGATACATATTAAGATATATATCTATATCACATATACACATATATATTACATCTATATACTATATGTATACATATAATATATATATATATCATCTATATGTATACATAGATATATACATCTATATATATTGACATATATTATATATATCTATATATATATATATCATGTATACATATTAGATATATATACTATATATATATATAGATATATTATATACTATATATATATATCTATATAATACATAATATCTATACATCTAGATCATATAAATATACATCCATATATTATGTATATATCTATCCTCTCTCTCTCTCTCTCTCTTTGTCTCTCTCTCTCTCTACTCTGT
>NC_041360.1:933303-953303 GCF_900634415.1 Cottoperca gobio
CCTGCTGTTTGTTTGCTCCTTTGTATGGATGAACCTGTGATGTGTATCAGTTTGATATTTTTTAGACTTGGGGCGGGTGAAGTGGTATTCGGTATTGACTTTTTTACCCAGGGAGGTATTAAGCTACTTATAGATTAAAATCTTTATGGCAATTATTTGCTTCCATAAACTTGTCCCATAAGTCAGTTCATCTTTTAACTGATGAGAACACTGACGTCATGTGTTCCAGCAGGCTCTATCATGCTAATACTTTAGCATCATAGCATACACATGTGCATCATATACTATACAATGTATTGAGTGATATTAGCTTGGTGACATACGAATATGAGAAATTGAGTGCAAATAACTTTCCCCATGAGAGACTGTATGAGTCTTTATTAGCTAAAGGGATCTTTTAGAATCTAGTTTTTATCTAGTTATCAAACACTCTGAAGCTATAAAATATATTTCCAAGGGGGAATTAAGGAAACTTTAAATAGTCTTTACAAATTAAACTCTTGAACATACAAAAAGTAAATATTGCCAACTGTTCTTGTTTCTTTCTCTTTCATTATAGTTTACTGTAAATGATGATGTACAGTGCTGTAAGTGATTTGTAAGCTAATATTGGATTGTTTTTCTGAACTGCTCTGCATGTCTACACTGATCCTGCCGGATCTAGTTGGCTCTTTGATGTAATTTGTACACACAATGTATTTGAGTTTTCATGCTCCAAAAAATTGTGTTTTTTAAATTATTGAGTAAACAGAATTTCTTCTTGTTTACAGGATATTTGAGCTTTTTCAAAATGTTCTCTGTGTATTTGGCACTGCTGATGTTTAATGAAAATAATAACCTAAAACATTTGCATACCTATTCAAACTTAAAGCAACATGTAATAGTTGTTGGTCCCCTTCGGATGGATGCTTCATAGAATTGAGTGGTAGTGCAGAGTTTGGTATCATTCACTTCTAGCAACCTCTTTTCCCATTACACATAATTTAAAGTTCACACCAGAAGGACAGTAATTGTTTTTCTCACAAAACTGCACTAGTGATGATAGATTGTTAAAGAGGAATTGCTTTGATGACAATATGTTTATCTACAAACTTTTGTTTGCCTCAGCCATCATTCTCCTACTACATTCCCTTTATGCCCAACCTGTCCTTGACATTCAAGTGCTATAGATTAGGACTGAAAGAGGGTGGAAGGCAATCTCAATAGCATATTATATATTTGCAAAATATACAACTTTGTTTTATGGACAGAGTTTCAGAATGAGTTCAGATTTGGGGAACTCCCTATTGTCCGATAATGTAATGCTTTTCTGAAAATGTAATAACATTTGCACTCAACCTAAACGAAAATGTAATAGAACCAGATTATGTAATAACTTCACCACTAATGTAAAAAATGTCTTTACTGATATTGAAATACCATTTTTACTGATAATGTAATGCCTTCAGATCACTTCTTTATTTTATACTGATGATGTATTCATTTTGACAGATAATGTAAAAAAGTATGCTTTCTACAAGTATACAACAAATCTAATACTGTTATTGTCATGTTAGTGACACTGATTTCATGTTTGGAAATGTAAACTCTAGGCTTTACATCAAAACTACATCATCAGGCTGATAAAGCTATTACATTATCAGTAAAAATGTTATTACAATGTCAGTCAGGACATTTGATCACATTATTGGTCAAGTTATTACATCATTGGGACACACACACCCACACACCCACACAGTGTGGAGCAAGTCATTTGGTGATGTTTTTATTATAATGTTTTAGTGAAAAGAACACATTGTCTTGAACTGTATGTGTATTGGCAGTTTAATTGATGGAGCTTAAAATCTTTATTCGTTATGTCTATATATTTCTTGGTGTGTGTGCGCGGGCGGACGCCGAGGCTGACGCGGACGCGCGCCCTGGAGAGCTGCTTGTTAGATGTGTTTTAAATGTTCTTTAATCACAGAATTTCAAATGTATTGATTTTTTAAAGTGACTTTTTCTGTATTGTTGCATCAAGATGGTGTTTTATTGTTTTGAGAAATATGCAATGCACTCTGGTAATTAGCTGTGATTTCATAGTATGCATGTGCAGTACAGCTTTCTTTCTCAATAAAACACATTTGTTGAAGCATCTCTGTCACAACTCTTTTAAATTAACTTTGATTACTTCTACTACTGTTATTTTTTTTATTATTATTCTTTTCGAACACAGAAAAAATTACGTAATGAATGACATGAAAATATACGTAAGTTATGCTTAATACTTAAGATTTTCATTAAATTAAACCCTCGGGCTAGATTGTTATTTTTATTATCTTTTATAGAAAATAAAACAGCGCACATCTTAGATATAATGATAAAATAATATTGATGAATGAATGAAATCAAATAATGAATAAATCAAATAATGAATAAATAAGTCAACAATATAAATGCTAAACATTTGGTGATCTTATTTGGCTAGTTTGAAAATATGTAAAATACCATAGAACCTGAGTAAAATACATTATTTCATATGTAGGCAATGTTTATTTTAGGACATCACCATTGTATTAATTTTAGGACATCTTTTCATTTGTTGTCCGTAAATCAGAATTAGTAAGGATGTAAGTTTGCGCTGTTGTATTTTCTATGTAAGATAATAAAGATGGCAACAATAACAATATCTGGAGTTTTATTTACCCTTAAACGTTAAACAAAATGTGATAAACAATTTAACTAAACACTATACCGTCCATTTTACCATGTCAGTCTACTCCTCTGCCCACCAGGATTTGCCCCCGCACCTTATACTCCTTTGCTAGGTAAACGAGTGGGACCCAGATTCCCCTCAAACAAAACCCGCCTGTTTGCTATCCTGCTCCAAAATGGTGGAACGACCTCCCCATTGATGTCAGGACAGCAGACAGTCTTCACCCCTTCCGTCGCAGACTGAAAACTCACCTGTTTCGACTGCACCTCGGCGAGTGATCACCCAGGATTCAAATCAAAGTGTCTGGATGTTTGGGTGTTGCAGACAGCCTACCACAGGTATTCGAAGAGAGACAGACAACAAGCAGGTGATCAGCCACTTAATGAGGAAGTTACTTGTGTTCACAAATGTGTAGAGCTCAGAAACTTTGATGTATTTATGGGGAGTCGAATGGTCACTCTGGCACAGTCACAGAATAAATAGATAAATAAGAAAATAAGGTTGAAGTGATTACCATTGACATGTATTATCTTGTATGCTACGGAATGTATCACTATGTGGCATACCGCCAGCTGGTGAGATTTTGTTGGGGAATACTTGGTAAGAACCACAGAATGCCATCATCTGCCATTCAAAAAATCTGTGCTATGTTTCCATCTGACAACTACACGTCATTCAAGTATCAGCACTTTATTAGAGTCAATAACAAAACACAATGTCAGTTCAGTGATTTAATCTGCTTCTATACAGCCCAACAGCATCCCTCTTGTTTGGTTCTTCCACCGACTGCTGAGTGGATCTGGGACTCCGAAAGGTTCCTCATCAATATTGTCTTGGCACAAAGCATTGAGTCTCGATCAAGAGTTCAGTAACATACTCTGCAAAAAATATGTTTTATAATCAAGCATTATATATAATAAATATATGTATGTATGTATGTATGTATGTATGTATGTATGTATGTATGTATGTATGTATGTATGTATGTATGTATGTATGTATGTATGTATGTATGTATGTATGTGTGTATGTATGTGTGTATATATATATATATTATGATGCTGACCTTTGGAACAACCAACTTGGATTGGAACTTGCAGTCCAGCTCACCTGACACGTGGTCGCGCCTGCATGGATTTATGGTATGTCCGTGGAGGGGTATCCGTCTGCACAGCAATTTCTTTCTGACATGTCTGAAATGTACAAAACACAACTTTACTAATAAATCTTTCAAACCAGCTTAAAATTGTATTGCATGTTTATACATGTCTGCGTAAAGAAAATATCTAATAACATTCATAATAAAAGATGTGGTTGAATTGATTGAGAGAGCAATGATATCAAATTAAACAAATATATGAATTATGTACATGCATGTGGTGATTTTTAACACGTCATGTGCAGGTCTACTGGTACTACAACTGTACAGATGACGTACAGTCCGTATACTTACTGGTGTACACACAGCTTCCTCCCCAGTGTGGATGTCCAATAGATGGTCGCTGATCATACAGGTATCCTCAGTTCTGTCAGTGGCTTCATTCACCAATGTTTCAATACCTCTGTAATAATAGGGTGATAGTTAAAAGTTAAATAGACTCACGCTTTTACTCAAACTACAGAATAAAATGGGGAAGCCTGTTATAAACATTGAATCTATACTTAATTAAGCTAATGAAGTGTAATTAGCTAAAGTTATTAATACTACAAACAATAACACACAGATATTGGCTAGGGCCTGGTGTAAACTCGTTACATACAGTAGGCCTAGACCGATTATGGCTTTATGCTTGAAACAATAAATACAGTAAAAAAGTAGCACGGCTTACCTTTGCTCTCTCCCTTTTGGCGAATGCATTTCGTCGTCTCTTTGGTGGAGGACTCTGCATCGGCGGAGGAGTTTGAATCGGCATGCTGGCTTGTGCTGGCTGGGGTCTCGGCAGTATTGTAGGCACAGCATCTGCGTTCAGTTTTAAATTCTTTTTGAATCTCATTTCTTTGACGAGCATAGTTTGTTCGAAACACGATCTCTCAAAGTGCTTTCCACAAATCATCGGTTTCATCGACGCACTTGTCTTGTCCATAGACGCGACATTTTATCATCTTTTGGCCACAGAAAGCTAGATTTGGAGACGGCCCCACATCCTCATACAACACATCGCTTCACAATTATCCTTTGGCGATTGATTGTTGTTCATTCTTTCTCGTAATAATTGACAGCCGTCTTTGCTGGACGCTTCAACGCGGACGCTTCAACGCAGACGAACACTGGCGGCGGCTGTATTCTACTTGTGACGTCATCGCCCGAACATTGCCGAAGTGGATGCTCTCGGCGCAGCGATCGATTGTTGTTAGCGAAAGTCATTTTTATGCTGTTATGATCGTGATTTATTACGAATACATCAATATTAAAAATATATATATGGCACATTTCACAATAGATATGCAACCTCTATCATATACCAAGCCCGATAACACTGACAAAATATAATTTCGTAGGCCCTTTAAACGATTGTACCTATTTGAAGCTATTGTACTTACAAGATTCTTGCTGTTCGGAGTTGTATCTCCATGATTGTTTGCACTTTTTGTACGTCGCTTTGGACAAAAGCGTCAGCTTAATGAACTGTAATGTAATGTAATAACCTTCAGTTTTGGAGCCACTGGTTTAACATAACACGACGGTACAGGAGCTAAGTGGGTAATCTTGCCGTTGCTCAATATCTTTGGCGCACAAAGTAAAGGCAATTGGCTATTATTTCACAACTTTTATTATATACACCTAGGAAACAATATAGAGGTCCGTACCTGGGGACCAAAATAAGTTGGGCCATGGTTAGCGTCATATGAGCTTTTCACAAGATCCATTCTTCCGGAATGATCTTCATATTTTTCACATAATGTAGATGAGAACGGGCCATTCCATGTTTCCAGTTTTCTGGTTTAGTTCTGTCCTAATATTACTCGGATACACGGATGACTTGGGTGTGTACGAGCACACCATTGATTTAATGTGACTACACTTAAAGATAAAACATTTTCTTCTTCTCTTGTTTTTTTAAAGATATAATTTAAAGATAAGTGAATAATTACATGATTATAACAATACAAAATATAATGAAAATAATAATGTAGAAAATAAAATATAACACTAAGGTTTGGCTCTGCTGGATCAACTGAAAATACTAAATATCTCTTGCAAAACTAAACAATTCATTCCAAACTTTTATGAACTATTCTAAAATATTATTTTTGCATCACTACTTTACAAATAACAAAATAGCTATTTCCAAATGGCATCTGCACACTGAGGCTAAGGATGAAACACTATTAGATTGGCATTTTCATTGTAGCATGGTATATACATAGACTATGAACCCAAATGCAATTTGGTAAGTCTCAAGTTTTATTTGTCAAATATATATATGGCTCTCAGCCTACTCCGGGTAGGCAATGAGTATTTACCCCAAGTGAAGGAGTTCAAGTACCTCGGGGTCTTGTTCACGAGTGAGGGACAATGGAGCGAGAGATCGACCTGGAGTTCCCTACTGGAGCTGCTGCAACCCGACAGCGGATAAGCGGTAGACGATGGATGGATGGTTAACACAGCATCAACGGTACAATGAAATGTGTTTGAGAGAGACAGCATGTCAGCTCAACTGTCAAAAAATATTTATATAAAATATTTTAAAAAGTACAATATACAATTAAGTTAAAACAATAATATAAAAACGATATAGCGCATGTACATATATGAACAAAAGGGGGGTTGTGCAGTACAATAAATAATAATATTTATTTATATTTATTTATTGCAGACAGCAAGTGTGTCTATCAAATGAAATCAAATGTATTTATATAGCCCAATATCACAAATTATACATTTGTCTCAGTGTGCTTTAAAGACTGTACAGGATACGACACCCTCAGTCCTTAAAACCTTTCATCGCACAAGGAAAGATTTCCTAAAAGAAAGAAAAAAATGGAAGAAACCTCAGGGAGAGCAACTTAGGAGGGATCCCTCTCCCAGGACGGACAGACGTGTAATAGATGTCGTGTGTACATGATAAACAACATAGTACAAATACAACATTTGACAGAAATGATTTTGTGATCAAAAAAGAGAAAGTATGGATGAATCCAGGATAATGTCAAAAAGGCTTCCAGGTGTCCAGCAGAACCAGGGCAGCAGGCACAGCCACGATTCCTGATCCAGACGTAAACTTTATCAGTGGCAACCTGCCACATAAGAGACACAGAAACTCCGGGGATGATACCCCGGATGCTGAGTTAGTAACAGTGACGGAGAGAGAGCAGGGAGGTGTCCCCTGGCAGTCTAAGTCTATAGGGGCTGATCCAAGGCAAGCCTGAGCCAGCCCTAACTAAGCTTTATCAAAAAGGAAAGTCTTTAAATGTGGAGAGGGTGTCTGCCTCCCGAACACAAACTGGAAGCTGGTTCCATTAGAGAGGAGCTTGATAGCTGAAGGCTCTGGCTCCCATTGTGCTCTTAGAGATTCTAGGAACTACAAGTAACACTGCATTCTGGGAGCGCAATGCTCTAGTTGGTCAGGAGAAGGATTTTGAATTCTATTCTGTATTTTAACGGGAGACAGTGCAGAGCAGCTAATACAGGAGTGATATGATCCCGTTTCCTAGTTCTTGTCAATACACATGCCGCTGCATTTTGGATCAACTGAAGAGTCTTAAGCAACTTTTTGGGACAACCTGATAGCAATGAGTTGCAGTAATCCAGCCTTGAAGTAACAAATGCATGGACTAGTTTTTCTGCATCATTTTTAGACAGGATGTGTCTTATTTTCGCAATGTTACGTAGATGAAAGAAGGCAGTCCTTGAGATTTGTTTTATGTGGGAGTTAAAAGACAGATCCTGATCAAAGATAACGCCAAGATTCCTTACGGTGGTGCTGGAGGCCAAATTAATGCCATCCAGAGCTTCTATGTCATTAGAACATGTGTTTCGGAGGCATTTGGGGACAAGTATAATAATTTCAGTTTTGTATGTGTTTAACATCAAAAAGTTGCTAGACATCCAAGTTTTTATGTCCTTAAGGCATGCTTGAAGTTTAGCCAATTGATTGTTTCATCTGGTTGAATTGATAGATATAATTGGGTATCATCGGCTGGATCTATGGGTCTGGAGGTTGAGGAGCCTGATGGCTTGGTGGTAGAAACTGTCCTTGAGTCTGGTGGTGTGTGCAGCCAGGCTCCTGTATCGTCTGCCTGATGATAACAAGGTGAACAGTCTGCGTGCTGGATGGCTGTGGTCCTTTATGATGCTGTGTAACTTCCGCAGTTACCGCTGGTGGAAAATGTCCCGAATGGCCGGAAGACTGTTGCCAATGGTGTGCTGTGCTGCTTCCACCACTCTCTGAAGCTATTTGCGGCTGTGAACAGAACAGTTCCCGTACCGTGATACAGCCTGTCAGCAAGCTCTCGATGGTTCTTCTGTAGAGGTTTGTGAGGATGCTGGTGTTCATGCCAAATTTCCTCAGTCTTCTCAGGAAATAGAGCCGCTGACGAGCTTTCTTGGTCACTGTTTCCGTGTGAAGTGACCAGGTGAGGTCCTCAGTGATGTGCAGGAACTTAAATCTGCTGACCCTTTCAACCTCAGCATCACCAATATGGATGGGGAGGTGTCTACCTGTCTTCTGTAGTGCACAATAATGTATTTAGTCTTGCTGATGTTAAGAGAGAGGTTATTTTCCTGACACCAGCTGTGCAGTATCTTCACCTCCTCTCTGTAGGCCGTCTCATCATTGTTCGTGATGAGGCCCATGATAGTTGTATCGTCAGCAAACTTAAAGATAATGTTTTAACTGTGCTTGGCAGTACAGTCGTAGGTGAACAGGGAGTACAGGAGGGGGCTGAGCACACAACCTTGTGGTGCACCCGTGTTCAGGGTCAGTGAGGTAGAGGTGTGGCTGCCGAATCTCACCACCAAGGGCCTACCCATCAGGAAGTTGAATATTCAGCGGCAGATGGAGGCCTCAGCGAGTTTAGTGACGAGTTTTGAGTATTAAGTGTTAAATGCGGAGCTGTAGTCCATGAAGAGCATTCTCACAAACAAATTTGTTTATTCTCAATACTCATAACATACACATCATCAGACACAATTACCTTGACTGTAGAGGACATAAACATAGTGTATTGTAGTGTAAATCAGAATACAGTATATTGCAATTTAAGTCCATCCCGTTGTCGATGTGTAGCAAGTCATCAACATCACAATCATGGATCATTCCCGATCCACACGTTATTTGAGTTGGTGACATTGTTTGCCAAGAGTTCTACAGCCTCTCTTCAAAACAATTATTAATTTTGCCATCTTCTAATGAGAAAGTGATGAGAACAGATCAGGGGAAAAGTGGCCAGGGAACCAAGAAGGGGTATATTCACAGGGGTATGGCTTAGGAGCTGGGCCAAAAAATGTATCTGGCCAGGAGGGTTACCAGGAGACAGGACTAAAGGGTGGAGCCGCTCTGGGGAAAGAGCAGGAGATCAAACAAACGGGCGTAGCCACTCTGAAGGACGGGGAGGGACCGGATGTCCAGGGATAAAGGATTAGCCCCTCTGGAGGACGGAATAGTATCTCTATCCCTTTTACTTAGTGACCTTGTCTGGCTCAGTAGTGATAGCTATTTATTTCAGGAGTTTCACTCAGAATCACCGCAGAAAATCACTGAGAGAGAGAGAGACAAAGATATAAATAAAATGCTGCCGAGTGTAACCATCTGTGGTGGTGGGCACCCAGAGCTCTACAGTACCTCATATTTGTACAGACCAGACAAAAAACGATGTTCATAAATGTATGTGTATAAACCATAGACCAGGGGTGGCCAAAAGTTAGATCGCGATGTAATGCGGGTAGCTCAAGTACCGTTAAAATAATTATATATATTCCTCCAACGGAACCCTGCGCCCCCTGAAATTCAAGTTTTGTTCTTGCCTTGCGCATTCTCATACTCGCCTCAGCTCTGTTTTGCTCCCGCACACACCTACAGTCAGAGACAGAGCGGAGGAGAGGAGTGAACTACAAACCCACCTGTTGCAGCATTTTTTTTATACAGGTAGATCACTTGGACCTGGTCATTTTAAAAGTAGCTCACAAGCCAAAAAGTGTGGGCACCCCTGCCATAGACTGTATATGTTATGAACAATAAAGTCGCTGCTGTATTTATGCCTAGATGATGAAATTCAATGAAATGTGCCTCGGGATGATGTTTTAAACCTAGACACGATGGTGTTTGGTTTCACGACGTACGTGGATCATACACAACATGTACAAAACAGCAGTAGTTATTTCAGCCATGGTTGATGAAGCGTTGTTGGTATTTAGATGGAGGTAAGTTCCTCTTCCTCTCCGGCACATCTAGCGCGAGTAAACACAAATGATATCGCGTTTAAACTTAAAATTCGACAGAGCTACATTCTTGCAGAAAGAGAGTGAGGGAGACAGAAAGTCAGAGAAAGAGACCCCAGGGAATTTGAAATGTCAGAAAAAGATTACCTTGCGTGTATTTGAAATTATTGGGGGTGAACTAGAAGCTACAGTGCAGCCTGGGAACAGCAATGAAAAATAGACCGTCATATACTGATACAGTAGGTTAGTTTATCAGGCGCCTGTGTTTTAAATTAATATTTGCTACAGACGTTCTGCTACAACGGATAAATAAATAATTTATTTCAATTCAGAACTCCAATTAAAATCAGCACAGAAAGCAACATTTGATGTGGTTACAGCAGGAAAGTCAGTAAATCCTTCTGCATTGAACTATAAATTAATCTGCTGTCCACAGCTACTTTATACTGTATGACAAGCTTCTTCTGCAGCACCTGAAGACAGCAGGACTGATGTTTGATATGCAGAGCGCAGTGCCGTTACCCACGCCTGCTACCCACAACATGACATTCACTGTGTTTACCTTCATTAAATTGCCCTGAAAACGACACCAGGCTGCTACACTACAACCATACAGACCTCTAATGTAGACACATCAGTATGGTCAGCTGACTCGATATTCTGCTTTTTTATGAAGGAGACGTCTGGTTATAAAAAAATATACTCTTATCCAACTTTCTTTTCAGCAAAAGCAACGTCTCAAGTTTGAGCCTTAAATCACCTTGCATAGGCTGTTGTGTAATGTTAGTGTTCAAATTGGAGGACGGAGTAACTGCGGCGAATCAATCCAGCAAACGTCTTAATGTTCTTATATTTATTAAAGTGATAATGAGCGCATTTGATAATACACACGGCCGAGGACACTATCAGCTCTACCAAGACACAGACCGCACTCAGGCAGTTAGCTGTCTCACGAATTCACTGAAAATGTGACGATACACTCGTAAGAATTTTGACTAGTTCAACTCTCAAGGGTGTTGTCTCTTCCCATTGGTTAGGCTTGTTGGCGCTTGAGTGTGTCCACGCCCCTTGGCGCTGCGTCATGCTGAGCTTGCATATTCTTCAGTCACTTCAGAAGGAGGAGCATACCTATAGTGTGTATTCATTCATATTTATTACAGTGCTCATTATACATTCAGTGCAAAATACTTATTGATAGATGTAAACAAATACATATGATAGTTATCAAGTGTGGATTAATACATACAGGAGTTATTTACTTCACAGTAACATTAATTACTAAACTAGTTAGAATTATTGCTAAAATAGCGTTGACTGATATAGTCATATAAACAGTTTCCCCATATCAGTTTCTTTATTTCTTTTTATTTCTATCGATATTATGGTAACTACCTGATGGAAAATCATACTCCATCTGTTTTTGGGTGATTTGTTTTCATGTTGTCACGCCTTGAACCATCCGGACGTGAGGTAAAGCTTTTCGTTGGATGAGCTGTTGTTATCACGTTTGAATCAAATAATAAATAGAAATATATTCACAATTTGACATCCTTTTTTTTCTGCAAGGAGGCCATTCAGTGTGCATGAGTGATTGTGTGAATTCTCTGTCTTTGTTCAAAGCTAATCTTGCATACTATTGGACCAATCAGCCTAATATCATAATTATAATATAATAACTTTTTGTGCTCATTTATGACTGTATGATCAAGGAAGTCTTGTGGTTGTGGGCATTTAGCTTATTAAGTGGTCTGCATCCGAAGAACTTGAGCCGCTCAGCTGGTGTTCTTAGCGGGCAGACGGAGAGAGAAAGTGGGGTTAAGCAGCCTGGAGATATTTTCACATCTAACTCTGTACATTAAGGATTTATTTCAACCAAACTTATATGTCATAACTGTTCATAATATGTTCTTTATTAGACAGTTATTGAACACAGTTATACCCTAATTCAGGGGTCACCAACCTTTTTGATATTGAGAGCTACTTCAAGGTTACTGAATAATACGAAGGGCTACTTGTTTGATACAAACTTCCTGAATAACATAGTTGCACGGTTCACCTTTAATGATAATATTATCATTAATAATAATAATCATAATAAATATTCATATATGTGAAGCGACTGTCTGATCACGTGTTAATTATTCCTCACAATGATTATTAACAATGATTTACCATGGTAGGAAACAGATATATTTAAACATTATTTACTTATGTTCTCAATCTATTTCAACATTTGAAAGTCAGAGTTATCTGATATTTTTGTAAATATCTTTAAGTTTTGTATGAATGAGAAGAACATTTGTAGCATTTTGTTCAAAATCACACCAGTTATATTTTAGTACAAAGTATCACTTCTGTAACATTTTATAAGAAATCATTAACTGTCACAACTTCAAATCATATCCTGTTTGTACAAACACTAACTTTGTAACATCAGAACCTTTCTTCTCGTCTTAGAACAGAGTTTTCAATAACATCATTGCACCTTTCAAGACCTCTCCGTCCGAAAAGGCTTTCTTGTACTTTATTAATAATGTGCAGCTCTAAATGAAGCTTCCGTTGCTTTCTGTGACTTGTTCACCGGCTTCGTGAAAAGAGATGCTGCTGCTCAAAGCTGCCTTTAACTCTCGGCTTGTTCTGCCCGCAGTGCTGCAGCTGGGTAGTTAGTTAGTTAGTTAGCATGGTAGCTTTTGTGACACATGTACCGAAGTGTCTCCACAATGTGCCGCTTTGCCGTCGCTCCGCAAATGAGACATACACACTTTTCTTTCACTGTTGTAAAACATAATTCTTCCTCCCAATCATTGTGAAAATAGTTTGTTTTCTTTGGCTTTTCTGCCATGTTTAGCGTAAAAAACGCACCTAGCGCCCCATCGTAGCTGCTCTTCTCAGCGAGAAGGTAAATGGAGATTTAGCTTGCGCGTGGAACTCTGACCCCAGACTGGACAGACTTCATATATACATAAAACATTTTAGTTTATAGAATAAGAATAATTCAAGTGTTATTGATTTAAAAAACAGCAAAACAATTAAATACAAATTTTAGACGGAGCTTCATGGTGACTAGTGCTATTTTTAGAACATGCTCTGTGGGCGACTCACATCATCCCTGCGGGATTTTACTTAAGTTTATTGTTGAATCACATCAACAACAAACAACAAAACGCATAATATGAATAATATATTACAATCAGATTGATACTTTTTATTTATCTAATATGTATAAGTATAAAAGTATCAAGTATATTAGAGCTGAAAACATAAAGAACATACGATGTTATGTAAGTCATGTGGAACCCTAGCGCTGGAAGCAGTTTGAGGAAAGACACTTAGTATGTTCTTAGAAAGCTCTCCAACATTACAGGTGGTGCTGTAGCATAACTTATGCATAATTTATAATCATATGGTACAAGGTTATAAATATTGCATGCTACTATTTGTGGCAGGAATGATTCCTCTTTTCTGAATAACATCAACATTGTGCTGCATCAATTAAAAATGTACAAAGAAATTCTGTTTTAAACCTCCCCCCTACCCCCAGCAGACTGCAGAGATCTAGTATTTTTTCTCACAGCCTTTTTGACATTTTCCTGGATTCATCCATACTTTCTCATTTTTTTTTTTTTTTTCAACACAACATAATTTCTGTCAAACGTATTTGTACTATGTTATTTATCCTGTACACACGACATCTATTGCACGTCTGTCCGTGTTGTATTCATATGCAGATATGTTTGTAGAAATTATTGCATTTGTAAACTTTGATGTTTAGAAACTGAACAAGATATACAAATAAGTGTATTCCTGCACTGTCCCCTCTTCACTGATGGCTCCATCCCTGGTGGAGGCTACAATAGGCCAGCCTGACTGCCGAGAATGCTCTGTCCGGCTCACAGTACAGCAATGTTCCTGCTGCTACACAATGAGTCTGTAGCATTAGACCTTCTCCATCAGGGAATATTTCTCACTGTGTTGCCCAGCTGTCATTTAATCCCAATGGAGTCACAGCCAACAGGAGGAAGGTTTCATCTCGCTTTTAGAATGTTTTGCTGTCCTGACGCCTCTGTGAATCTAGGCTGAAAGAGGGAATGGCCTCAGTATAAAACTTTTTTCAATTAACACTTGAAGTGATGAAGGCACTTGCACATAGGTAGTAAAACATGTAAACCATACTTCATTTTTACCTCGATACTTAAGATTTCATTAACCTTATTTTTATGAAGTACTTCCACAGACAACATTTTAATGTAATGGCTTGTAAACAATCACATTACTCATACACTTCTTGTTTTATTAAGGCCGGTTTTTTTTTTACATGTATAACTTTATCTATTAACTACTAATTTTATTGATTAAATGTGTTGCACCTTGTGAGTTTTTTTTAGTAATTTGACATCATTTGTATATATTGCATATAAATCAATCCTTCCCTTGGTCCCACCACCTTGGATACGGTGCAATGCTATTTTTCTGAAGGCCTATTTTTCCGAAGCCCGAAAACTACAAAAAATGTCTCATTAGACCAAAAGCCAATTTGACAGCCCATTACCCCGTAAATCAAACATTACTCTGAAAACACACACTGATATACAATGTCTGAATGCTGTTGTGGAAGTTTTCCTGCTTTACTCTGGAGAGATGTATATAAAATCAAATAAATGGTGATAGAGACAGAATTGTCTTTGTGCATTTATTTGTGGCCACAAATTGGCACCAGTTTCACAGAATACAGAGTAGTCTATGGAAGGGCACAAGTTGGAAGAAGACACATAGGCATTTTATACAATTTGGTTTGGAGACGAGGTGATGAAAAAACCACAGGGGGCCGAGCCAAACTGCCCTTTGATGCTTGTAAGGTAATAGTTATGTAAACAGAATATTGGGTGATACACTCAATATTCTGTCTCAGTATGTTAAACAGTTTGATCAGGATTTGGCTGTGTCCTGTCTTTTGTTAGTTAAGCAGGCTGAAACATTTGGCTGTGTCCTGTCTTTTGTTAGTTAAGTCTAATCAGGATGCGTCTGTCTTGTATTAACATGAAATGGCAGTTGGCCCTGGTTTGATTTGACCGGCACTCCTATGCTAGCATCAAATGGCAGTTGGCTTGGTTAACATAGGAAACTTATATAATTAAAACAGTAGATATTTAAATTGCTATTACAATGCTTGCTCATGTTAAATAGTAGATGGACTGCATTTATATAGAGCTTTTCTCGTCTTAGCAACCACCGAGAGCGCTAAACCCAAGCCAGCATTCACCCGAACATTCAAACCCCGGTGGCAGAGGCTACTATACAAGGTGCCATCTGCTCATTGGAAGCAACAAACATTCACACACTGTAGTTGTGCCATCGGGAGCAATTTGGGGATCAGTGATCATCTTGAAGTGAATGAAACTGTGCTGCTGCCTATCTTGGCCAGGACTCTCTTGAAAAAGAGATTTTTAATCTCAATGAGACATATCCTGGTAAAATAAAGGTTATAAATAAATAAATGTTGGATGTGTAGTTACTTGTACTGTAACTATGCACAATACTTTATTATAATATTCTCCACACCCAAATAGTGACAGTTAGCCCCTGCAACAGGCTTATTACATTAGCTAACTATAGTAGCAAGCCAATTATGGCTGACATTGTATATTAAATCTGATGTTACAGCTCGCGACCTGCTGCTTCCTTGCACTGCAATAAACAGATACTGGCAGTGTTGGAGAAAATGGATAGTAACTAAAGCCTGTTTGAAAAGTCGACTTGGTGATTAGGATAAGACCAGACGAACTGACACACAACAAGGGGAGACAGGACAATTTATACAAGAGGTGAGTGGGAACAGGTGGAAACAATCAGGGGCGAGGCAGACACTGACGATGGAGGGACATCACACCAGGACAGGAAGTAAAGGGATCTGGGTTGAGAAACAAGAGGTAGGTACAAAATAAAACAGGAAGTGACAAGTCAACATGAACAACTCAACAAATTCGACGAGACATGACAGTGATGTCCTTAGAAGAAAGTTCAGGGGATCAAAGTTATTATAATTCATCATTTAGGGAGCATGAATGTCTGTACCAAATGTTGTTCCAATCCATCTGTTCATGTTGAGATATGTAACATGACAGGTAAAAATCTTTGCCCTACAGAAAAAGTCTCAGATAAGTAATTAGGATTACATAGCGCCACCTACTGGCAACATGATGTTACAGGTTGTGTGCGACCTACTCCTACCTTAAGCAGATCCATCTGAAATTTGATCAGAAAAGCCTTGAGACAGGGCTCTTCAACTTCATTAGCAAGTGGGCCAAATAAGAAAATCACTGGGGGGTTCGTGGGCCACACAATACTTTGCCAATGAATCACTACAAATAACTCTTACTTACAGTAGTGTTAACAGATGGTGGTGATGACCTAGTGGTCTAGTGGTACGGCTTCCAAATACTGACGGTTGTGAGTTCAATACCAGGGCTGCCACCATTGTACCCCTGAGCAATGGGGTCACTTACTGCTGAGTAGCTCCAGAGAGACTGTCCCTGTAGTTAGTTCACTGTAAGTTGCTCTGAATAAGAGTGTCTGCAAAATGACCTGTGAAACTTTAATTGTATCACCATAATTCATTGCAGAAAGCAACCAGTCCATACAAAAAAGTAAGAAAGCTATGGTTACAAGGCTTGACACAGAAGTGCAAAATGTTTCATCTTTAAAACCAAGTAGACATGAGTTTGTTTCCCAACAGGTCCATATCCACTAATGTTGGAAAAAAGATAATTATAATATAACAGTATTCATCACATTACCAGTAAGTAGCCCTGTTTATAATATCCTCAACACTTCCAAACATACATAAGGTGCTTTGAAAATAAGTCCATATACATAAAATTAAATACTAAATCCAAATAGAACATAGTAGCACAGTAGCCATCAGACTCACAATAACATACATATCTTATACATTTTTACAATTTAACAGTAACTAGGCTTGTTTTAATCATAAAGCAGATCTGTCTTTGCATTTACACTAAGAATGCATTACATGCCTACGTCAGGTGATGTACTACTATAGAACTACATCACATATCAGACTTCTGAGCCTGTTTGAGTCAGAAGGGAAATTACACTGCCTTGATTTAGCTATTTCAGCATAGTCTAGCTCATAAGTGGTAAGGGCAATCCTGAGACACTCATGCAACTTGTCATTGGTCATGGAGGCTGGAGGTTGAGCGAATGAAATTCACAATGTTCATGACTGTGTCCATGGTATTTTTCAAAACACCACTGAGCTTTGCTCATATGTGGGGCTATGGCTGATAGACATGCCACCAGCCCCTGCACTCTACCGATCATAACTGTAGCGCCATCATTAACCAACAGGCACACTTTTTGTAAATCCAGTTCACGTTCTTTAAAAAACCAGACTATCTTTTTAAAAATAACCTCATATGTCACTACATGTGCCTACATGTGTCCATCCAACGGAATAAGCCCTAGAAATTCTTCCCTAAAGCGCACTCCATCGAAAAACCTCACATAGATGCATAGCTGGGCCATGTCAGTACAGTCAGTAGATTTAAAATCTGAAGTGACGCTGTCCTTTATTTTTTGGTTAATAACCACTTCATTAAAGACAGCAAGCATGCAATCTTTAACGGTTTCCACGTTGGTAAAGGGCCTCTTCTGTCTGGTTAGTGTTATGATCTTGGTTTCTGTTTACTGTTTTATTTTGAAATGTTCCCTTCCCCTTGTGTCATGTCTGGTATTACTTCCTGCCCTTGTGTTTTTTGCCTTTCTCCCAAGGTGTGTCTCGTTCCCTTCATTAGTTTCCTCCTGTGTATTTGCCTATCTCTCCCAGCTGTGTCTCGTTCCCTCGTTTACTGTCTGTGTGTATATATCCCTGTCTGTCCCAGTGTTCCTTGTGAGTTCGTCATTTAAGTGTCACCCCTGTCGTTGATTTTACCGCGTGTCCTGCTCGTGTCCTGCTCGTGTCCTGCTCGTGTCCTGCTCGTGTCCTGCTCGTGTCCTGCTCGTGTCCTGCTCGTGTCCTGCTCGTTATTTTGTTACTTTATATTTCTGTATGTTTATTAGCTTTTGTTAATAAAGCTCTCTTTTTTGTTAAAATCATCTGCGTCCTGCAGTTGGGTCCTCTCCTGAGACATACCGTGACAGTTAGTGTCCAGGCTATGTGCAGGGATGCTATCGTGGCTCTCTTGTTCTGGGCAAAAGCGACCATAAGCCACTTGACTCCGTTAAATGATGCTAACGGTCCCTGTACTTTCCTTCTCTGTTCCTCTGAGCCCATGGGAAAACTGGCAGAAAACAAGTCATGACTTGACTTGTAGTGCCTCTTCATGTTGTATTCTTTCATCATGGAAATACATTCGTTGCACGATAAACACACCAGTTTATTACTTGTTGCAGCTGGCAAAGTAAATAAATATTTATCACAGTGCCGCCTACTGGCAACCGGAAGTTACAGTTGCCAGATCACCCTAATACTTAGTCAGTTCAATGTTAAGACCTTCACCTTGGTAGACTGCAAAGTTTTTGTGAAAAGCCGTTACCGTAGTGACACATCATTCACCATGAAACTGGAAGATGTCTAGGGATTCTTGAAAACAAACAAAACTTGGCACACGCATTAACAGTGACAAAATGTGTTAACTGATGAGGTTATTGGGCTTGGGTGTGGCAAGATGAAAAGATGTACAAAATTTGCTAGGCACGTGTATCACAGTTAGACTTGACTGAAATGACTTATGCTTGATAAGAGTCGTGGCCTAAAGACATCTGCATGCAAATATTGACTCATAGTTACCTGCTGGCAACAGGAAGTCAGCCTTATGTGAGAATCATCATCTGATTTACTTAAAAATTGCATTGTGTGGTCTACACATGATATAGAGCAGTTATAGAGGCTAAGCCAACGCTTTAAGCCACTGGGGTTCCGCTTTGTTGCTCTAGTTGACGCACTTCTTGTTCTGCCTGCTGAATAACGATTCCGATTCCAAACATACGCAATTGAACATTCAGTCCGTTTATTTCCTTTTCTATCAGCAAACATACCATGACATTTAGACACACAATAGGTTAGCCTGCGGGAGCAAACGCTACCTTCGCCAACTTGTGCGTGTATGTGGTCAAAAACTGTTTGCTTTCCGGCGGAACACCACCGTCAACAAACATTGGTTCCTACTTATAGCAGGAGTGCTAATTGGCTCCTACACACTGGCCCATAATTGTTAGTACAGGTAGAACAAACTATTTACTGCAAACAATAAAAGGAGCTAACGGTGAAAACATACATTTCCAGACATTAATTAAACAATCTAGATTTCTTGTACTAATCAAAGTTTAGTTACAGGTCTCACAATAATGTTGGTCTTGGTTTGCAGCTTCACAGAGCGAACAAGACCCCTTTTTTCCACATAAACCTCCAATACTTTGCAGAGAGGCCAGGAACCACGTGGAGCTGAAAAATCCATGATGACTACAACATCTTCAGCAACCAAACTCCTTTTTCTTTGATTCCACTTCTGCCTCTCTTGTAGTAGCGACAGGTATTCCCGAACCCAACACTTCCAAAACAGATCCGAGATGTGTTGAACTTGCCTCAGCAACGTTTTGCATGTCAGATGGCTCAAACAATCCAGGTGGCGGAGATGGTTTTCCTTTCAATAGAAGATAATTTGGCGTACTGGGTTCCAAATCATTTTGATCGTCAGACAGCTTGGTGATCGGTTTGTGTTCTGTTGGGGTTTTCCTCTGTGTCCAGCGTGCTGGCTTCAACGGGGAAGTCAGGATTCCAAAAGGCTTCGTCTCTGTGGAGGTTCGGAGGATGGTAACTCCAGCGAGACACCTGTTTCCTTTTGCACTTTATTTTTGTTTCTTCGTCGGGAGAACTTTTGAACTTCGCCGATGTCTGATTTGTCC
>NC_041360.1:958303-1150803 GCF_900634415.1 Cottoperca gobio
TGGTTAGTATGTTGAAGTAGTTGTCGTGTGGGGGTTACATTCTTTTGTTTTGCCTATCTAGCCTGATCTCATGATATAAATGACGTTCCCATACAATGAAACTGCATTGCAAATTACGTTTCAAGGGGAAAATATTTATATTCCTGGACACATACGTTTTTAATCAGTCTAACCTGCATGAGGTAGCTGAGAAGCAGTACATTTTCTATGTGGCTCACATAATCCCAGTATAATAATGTTTGAATCTGGCTCCAGTGACATTTTCAACGTGTCAGTACAAAACTGTGTGTTAAAGTGACTTCTTAGAACAGACATTTGTTGCAGAGAGTGGAAACATTGGAGAATGTTTTATTCAGTTTAGAGTTTGAAAAGTACAAACTTTGCAGGACTTAAAATGGTATCAGGAAGTGTCTGGCATTTATAGAGCAAATGGGAATATATTGTAAGCTTTCGTACCATAAATCATTTGACATTTGTTTTACACACAAATAACAAAGATAATATATGATATACTGTGCTATAGGGATGTCATGATACCAGAATCTTAGTCACGATCCCATAGTTGAATTTGTATTCTATTGTTTCTGTATGTTGCACTTATATTGTTGCACTTCAAACTGGCTATTTGAAGACAGTGTTCATTTATACGATTGTACCTATTTGAAGCTATTGTACTTACATGATTCTTGCTGTTTGGAGTTGTATCTCCATGATTGTTTGCACTTTTTGTACGTCGCTTTGGACAAAAGCGTCAGCTAAATGAACTGTAATGTAATAATTGCCACGTTTCTCAATACCAATTCGATACCATGGTAAAAAACTATATATCAATATAGCTCATGTACTTCAACATGAGCTCCATTGTTTGAATTGTTATTTGAATACTGCTTTTGTTAGGAGCCTCAACAGGTCACAATTCGCTCTAATATTTATTTTATATTGCTGTGAAAACATCTCCTTCAAAAAAAACTTGAATAAGTTTGTCAAATTTTTATTTATATTAACATTTTTATTACAAGATTCCAGTTAAATAAATCCGAGCTTGAACACACCTTACTGCAAGTCAATAGTACCTCTGATAACGGCTGAAACCAACTAACAGCTAGCGTTAACTAGCTCTCCTGCTGATTTCAACACTGATTTGTTGTTCACAATGTATCATTATCAGATAAAAATAGGCAGCGTCTCCTATACGCGTCATACTGAGTTTACTTAGAATATTATCAGTGTGTGTGTATTGAGTGCGGAGCGAGGCAGCCAACAGCTGTTAGAGAGAGAGCAAGCAGAGGAGAAAACCTGCAGTCCAGGGCGCATGGCCAGACACGTGTGCTTTATGAACTGATAAAAAGAATCAAAATTTAAACGTCTTATTTCCTTTCAGATTTTTACACTTCAGCTGTCCCCCTGCTGCATTTCGAGACCCCAGCTCTCCCCCTGCTGCCTCTTGAGGCCCCAGCTCTCCCCCTGCTGTCTCTCGAGACCCCATCTCTCCCCTGCTGCCTCTCGAGACACCAGCTCTCCCCCTGCTGCCTCTCGAGACCCCAGCGCTCCCTCCGCCTCCCAGAGATCCCTTTTCCTCCCGAGACCCCAATGCTCCTTTCGCATCCCGAGACTCCAGTACTCCCTTTGCCTCCCGAGACCCCAGTGCTCCCTTTGCCTCTCAAGACCCCAGTGCAGCTCTGCCGGTCTCCAGCCCGGCCTCCTATATATCCCTGTCTGTCACAGTGTTCCTTGTCGGTTTGTCATTCATGTTTCACCCTTGTTACAGGATGTTTTCCTCGTGTCTCCTAGTACCTCCTCTTGTTCCCTCGTGTCTTCCTGGTTTGTGTTTTCAGTTTGCTTTTTACCTTTTGTACTTTCGGCTTTGTTTTATTAAAGTTCGCTTTTTTGTTAAAACCCTCGTCTGCTGTACTGCATTTGGGTCCTCTCCTAAACCACATCATAACATCCTCGTGCCTCCCCGTGCTCCCTCGTGTCATCCTGGTTTGTGTTTTCAGTTTACTTTTTACCTTTTGGATTTTATAGTAGCTCCCTCTGTTGTTTTGCTTTGTACCTTTTTGTGTTTTCAGCTTTGTTTTAATAAAGCTTTTTTGTTCTCATCAACTTGCGTTTGGGTCCTCCCCTCTACACCACATCGTAACACTTGGTTTGTTTTTGTTGGTTTGTTTTGGTTTGATTACGGAGAATCTACAGCCTCGATTTTAATAAAACTTGTGGGAAGGGTGATGCACGGGCCAAGGAAGAACCAATTGCAGTTTGGAGCAGATCCGAATCTGCATTATTTTTCACTTTCATTAACATTGCGAGAAAGGTCCTTTGTGCTGCATTTAAGTGGTGTTGGAATAATTGGAAAATCAGTTCCCAATTGGGAAAATTCCTGTGAAAGTTGGAAAAACAACTCGTAAACAGCTATTAATGTGCTGTTGGAATGCTCTGAGCAATAAAATATAACACTTTCTTTTTAGCATCCAAGTTGTTTCTACATTACGATTTAAAGTTCATAAACACAACGAAATTGGAAGAACGACTTTACAACTCGGGAAATGGGAACATTCGAGAAGCATCTCCAAGTGCCATTTGAATATTATGACTTGTTTCTCTCGATATTACACAGTGGCCTAAAAAGACCATTGTTGCATCCAAATGATATAGATATTAAAACATATACAGATCCTGAGCATGGAGTATGATGACGTGCTCTCTACACTACAGCTTAATATTCAATACCTCAAGGTATATGAATATGTTGTCGTGTGAAAAGCCTATAAAGATACAAACATCACACAACAGAAATCCTTCAGCTGGTGAGTTAAACAAGGACCAAGGAGTAGAGAGCCAAATGTATCTTTCCCTTCAAATGCCATTTGAAGCTGATTTTGATAACACTGTGCTCTCACAAATGAAAACTGGAGGTAAAAACTAGCATAGGTTGTATAGCAGAGTTGGGGCACTGTGGTTCCTTCCTGGAGTCCACATTCAGAAAACATCCGTCTTAGAGGGAAATTAAACAGAAAATAAAAGCACGACAGACAAAGTGTATGGCAGAATTTTGAGGAAATGTCTGGAGAGAGGTTGGGAAAGAAGAGAGAATAACTGACCGCATCTGACTGATCTAAATGCCATTCTTATTCATTCTGACAGGCAGTGGGAGTTTGTCTGTGTCAAAGTGAATGTGTGTTTGTACAGTTTTATTGAGATTATTTCCGTTACTTTTTTGCACCTCTCTTTACATACCACAATTGTGTCTCCAACAAATTGAAGTGGATTACATTTACACACCCTGAAATGTATCTTATCAGCAGTAAAAGAGGTAATTTGAACAAATCACTCTTCCAGTACTGATATTGTATTTTTTCCAACCATAACAGTCTTCTAACCTTTTAGGATTGTATGTCTGCGCCTAAAGAAATCAGAGTTGGGTGGAAAGAGCTCAGAGTTCAGGACAATGCATCATATTTTGCAAACTGCTCATAAATTATTTATTCAAAATCTTAATCCAAAAGGTAAATAAAAATATAGTGGGTTTAAAAAGTTGAGTATTTCCATCTGAAATGTAGTGGGTAAAGTAGAAGTAGGCCTATAATATCATAATGTTATCATAAAATATAAAAAACTACTAAAAACACATAAGTGAGACTACACTAAAATGTGTATTATAGTATATAGTATCCAAAAAATGTGCACATACAGGGGCCAGCTGTTTTATGAAATCACAGTTTATATTGCACAATTTAGGAAACTCATACCTGTATGCGCATTGTGATGTAGCACTTAAAGAATGTTCACAATGCTCCTATGAACAAGAAGACACCAAACAACTGCATTTAAACTAAAGGATAAGCAGATAGAGCTCATGATTTATTAATTACACTTTTTCCAACAAGGGACCCAACACAACTAAAACCAAGGTAATTGAAAATGAGAAAATGTTACATTGGGTAAACACAGGCTGTAGCGATGTGTGACATCACACACTAGTTTGCATTGGAGCTGGTTTGAAGCCCGGAGTGGCAGTTTATGGTTGGTGCCATCTTTTCAGCTTGGAGCCAGATTCTTCCAAATGAGTGCGGGGTGGTACCTTCCGTGCTTTGGACACATGCACTGCTACTTCCAATCGAAGGCTGAAAGACTGGACTGCATGTCAGTCAGTAAACTTAAACTTTCTAATAGTAGCGATGCATTTTCAATTGCATTATGAAGAAGTACAGGACAAGTCCTGATCAACAAAGTGCTGGCTGCACACAGCCGTATCCATATAGACCCATTATTACAAAACCCCAATATTGGACCCATTGCACTGAAAGCCAATATGTCCGACAGTTTCGACGGTGCTGAAACGGTAAGGCCACACTCTCGCCATCTCTCTCACTATGTAACTTGACGTATATAGGAACAGTCTCTGCTGTATACAACAAAGAAAACTATGCAGCAGCAAAGATTTTGTTTTAGTTCCATACCAATATTGTATCTGAAATAAATATACAATAATATTGTGTTCAACCTTTGTAATTGTAATCCAAAAAAAAAAAAGATTATCATAATAAGTTAGTTGTCGACAGTTGGGGGCGGTGCCCTTTGGACAGCGGGGGTATACTTAACAGGCATGTGTATGATCTTGGGGCCCCTTCGTCAAGTATGGTTCCCTTCTCTGATCATTATCTTTGTTCTGTGTTGTGCAGTCTGACTCAATATTTTGTCCTGCAGCTTCTAACTAACCCCCAGCACTTATGCTTAGCGGCTGATTAGGAGTTCTGATTTCAAGTGGGGCTCTTCTGTATGCCAGTAGTGCCAAGTAAATGTCAATACCATTAGCATTTGCTTTTGAGTTTTTCTTTTTATTATTTGCACTCATTGCAGTTGTATTTCCACTTCTATTTCAGCAACTAAGCGTTGTACTAACAGTAACAGACTCCATCATGGCCTCTGCTCTCTTGTTTGAGCACTCTTTTTGAGGAGTGTGTGGTACTTATCAAGCAAACAAAGCCTCTGCAATAACTACACCTTTACCAGGTTTGTGTAAGAGCTCATTACATACCTCTGCAGACGCATCATTGCCCTAATAATAATATCCCTGATGATTTTCAGTTTCCAGTTCTAGGCAGGACAGATACTTTCGAATGACACATATCACATCCATGTCATTTTGTGTGAGTAAGCGATCATGCAGCTTATGCTTAATGTTGCCATGTTCCAGCATGGTCCTGAAAGAAGACAGCACTGCCCAGCTTTTGAAGCATCTGTGGAGATACTGTTCTCCTACTTAAATGAAAATAGGCAAGTACTCTTCCATGCATTCTCGTGTTGTCTGTACAATGTCCACTCACTGTTTATGTGTAACATCCCAAACTTTGCTGTACTCCTTGTCAGTTGGTGTAGGCATTTCCATAACTGCTCTGACTTTGTCTGCACACCTTCAGGAGTTAGATTTCATCTGCCAATGCTCTCCTGTTTGGCAAACAAACATTTTTCATTTGAAATTGGGTGCCAAAAAATGACAGTTCCTTCAAGCAGACTGGACTGGGACGTCTGAGGCCAAAGCCGAGCCTTCTCTCCCTCTCCTCTCTTGCAGGCAGGAATGAGTTATGGGCATTGGCGTCACCAGGTCATTTTGCTGTAATGTAAGCCTTTGTGTATCTCAAACAGCTTAAAATGGGTTAATGTGCGATGGTCTTCGTAACATAACAGCCTATGAAATAAAATGCAGGTGTGTGAGCGGGGGTGGGGGTGGAGGTGGATCTGATGGTCGTGTTGAACATGATATTCAGTCTTAGATGTGTGCGTCAAAGAATTTTCAAGGCAAAGATACTTTAAATCCACTGCAGCCTTGCACTTCGCCAGTAGAGGTCACTGTACCTGAAGCTTCGAGTAATGAACCCATTTTCGAAACAATTGGCTGAAGTGGTTCAGTGCTTCACAAAACCTTAATTTGCCCATCACTAGTGAGTGGTGATGGAGAATGGAGTTGGTATGCAGGCTAGCAGGTAGGCAGGCAGGTAGGCAGGCAGGTAGGTAGAAGGCTGGTTCACTTGGGAGTGGAAACAACAATCTGACGATGAGTGGAGGAGAAACCAGAGGAGATATACTGCTGAGTAGATGACTTGAGGGAGGTGGGCAGAAGGCAACGAGGAACAGCAAAGGTAAAGTCTTTAAGGGATTTAGTTTTCATCAAGCATGAGAGAGAGGGGTGGACATTAACAACAAACTCATACCAGGGTGGAACAATATGTACTGCAATATGACCGTGCAGTTAAAGTTAATACAGTTCAGTCAGAGACTTTTACACATGGCACATACTCAAAGAATCAGTAATAAACAATATCAAAAATATATATCACATAGAGAAAAATCTGGGATGTGAAACGAATATGTAACATTTCCGCATTAAAAGAAAAGAAAAACGACAAGTCCTCTGTTATATATTTTGTTAAGTTGTGTTTTTACGTTATCTCGTCACTGCATGAATGTAAAACTGCTTTATTCAGTGTTTTTGAAACATACGGTGTTGAAAT
This sequence comes from Cottoperca gobio, assembly GCF_900634415.1. Lineage (NCBI taxonomy): Eukaryota > Metazoa > Chordata > Actinopteri > Perciformes > Bovichtidae > Cottoperca > Cottoperca gobio. Next base: position 964,813 of record NC_041360.1, read on the forward strand.
TGAAAGTTTATCAGTGTGTCCACATAATCCTCTTTTATCAGACCATTTTATCATCCTGTTACTGGACTACAATCCAGTAGACAAAATCTCCTACGCTCGATGTTTATCTGAAAGTGCTGTGACTAAATTTAAGGAAGTGATTCCATCAGCACTTAATTCAATACCAGGACTCAATATCAATATAATGGAGGACTCCAATGCTAACTTTAGTCCCTCCCAAATTAATCATCTTGTTGATAGCGCTGTAGCCTCACTGCGAATAACACTCGACTCTGTCGCTCCTCTAAAGAAGAAGATCATAAAACAGAAAAAGAAAGCTCCATGGCTTAATTTACAAATCCTCAAACTAAAACAAAAGTCGAGAAATCTTGAAAGTAAATGGCGTTCCACTAAATTGGAAGAATCTCGTTTAGTCTGGTTAGATCATCTTAAAACGTATAAGAAGGCTCTCCGTAATGCCAGAGCAGCTTATTACTCTTCCTTAATAGAAGAAAATAAGAACAACCCCAGGTTTCTTTTCAGCACTGTAGCCAGGCTGACAGAGAGCCACAGCTCTACAGAGCCTTCTATTCCTATATCTCTCAGTAGTGACGACTTCATGAGCTTCTTTAACGATAAAATTATAATTATTAGAGACAAAATTAATCTCCTCCTGACCTCAATTGGTAATGACTTCACTTCAACCGCCGGAATTTTAAAAACATTAGTAACTCCTGAAATATATCTAGACTATTTTACTCCAATCAACCTTAAACAACTAACTTCAACAATCTCATCGTCTAAACCATCAACCTGTCTTTTAGACCCAATTCCAACTAAACTGTTTAAAGAAGTTTTACCCTTAATTAACAAACTAACAAACTCGTTATTAAATATGATCAACCTGTCTCTATTATATGTACCACAATCCTTTAAAGTAGCTGTAATAAAACCACTTCTTAAAAAGCCTAGTCTTGATCCAGAGGTTTTAGCCAACTATTGTAACATCCCGTCATGTGTGTTAATGTATTTATGTTATGTTTCATGTTTAGTTTAGAGTCTATTTTTAGTCTTATCTCATTGTTCACTCTCAAGTTACAGTCACTCATGTCTCGTCTCGTCTCGTCATGCGTCTGTCATTGCACTTCCTGTTTTATTTTGTAATTACCTTTCCCTCTCGTTTCAGAGCACTTCCTGTCTGTAAGGTTTCCCGCCTGTTTGATTGTTGCCACCTGTTTCCCATTACCTCGTGTGTGTGGGTATATATAGTCCTTGTCTCCCTTTGTCCTGTGCCAGTTCGTCTTGTGTCTTACAACTAAGAGAGCCAGCATTTTTGAATCTGTAACCATTGTAGAATTTTGCCTAAATCAAGTTTAGTTTTGTTCATGTTTTTTGCAATTCCTTTTGTCTGTGTTTTTTCCTCAGTGAGTGATTTTTTTTGTTGTACTTTAAAACGATCTTGAGTAAAGACCTTTTTACTTTTGAAACCTCGTCTTGAGTTGTTGCTTTTGAGTCCCACCTATTGTGTCACATTCATAACAACTATAGGCCGAACTTCCCTTTCTCGCTAAGGTTCTTGAGAAAGCAGTTGCAAAACAGTTGTGTGATTTCTTTTTTTTACATAATTTATGTGAGGTTTTTCAATCTGGATTTAGAGTTCATCATAGCACAGAACACTGTGAAAGTTACCAATGACCTTCTATTAGTATCAGACAAAGAAATTGTCTCTGTTCTTGTCTTGTTAGACCTCAGGGCTGCTTTCGACACTGTTGATCATGACATTCTACTACAGAGACTGGAACATTATGTTGGCATAAAAGGAACCACACTAAGATGGTTCAAGTCCTATTTATCTCAGTTTGTACGTGTTAACGATAAATCCTCCATCACAGCCAAAGTCAGTCTTTGAGTCCCACAAGGTTCTGTACTTTGACATATTCTATTCAACTTATATATGCTTCCTTTGGGCAATATTATAAGGAACCACTCTGTAAACTTTAATTGTTAAGCGGATGATACCCAATTATATCTATCAATTAAACCAGATGAAACCAATCAATTAGCTAAACTTCAAGCATGCCTTAAGGACATAGGTGCTATAGGTTTAGACTGCAGAGGCTGGGATTTAAACCTCATTCTTCCTACCCCTCTCTATCTGTGTGCATTCATGTCATGTATGTTACTAACTCAGCATCTGGGGCATCATCCCAGGAGTTCCTGTGTCTCTCACTAGAGAGGTTGCCTCTATTAAAGGTTACGTCTGGATCAGGGATGGGCAACTTTAAGGATAGGGAGGGCCACAAAAAATGTTTCCTCACTACCAGAGGGCCACTTAGTGACCCTGCACTTCCATCAGTAGGATACTATAACCCCATCATTTAAATAGCCAACTATAGCGACTCATTTAATGAAAATAACTAAATATATACAGGCAATGAATGTTTATTGTATCAGTTTCCACAGCTCACTCCCTCTCTGTATTACAACAGGACTATGGAACTTTCTATTTTTCATATTAAAATGCATTTAGTTGTCCTAATTCTTCAACTCAGTTTAATTTTATTATTCATTATTAACTAGCTTCACACATAAACAGATCATATGCATATATGATTATATGAGTGATATATTATTTCATATGCAAATGGAGCCTCAAAAATCATAACTCAATGTAAACAAACACCAACACTGAGTTTAACAACAAATATTCATCTTTTTATTGTATTTCTACTCTTCCCTTATATTCCATGACATAAAACCATAAACATAAACCATAAAACAACCATGCATTGTTCTCCAAGTCAACTGATCCTCCCCACAGCTGGATTAGTCAGCTATACATCTTGATGAGAAACTTGTGGCCTCTCCTGCTGGTGCACAATAGACTGAATGTCAATATCAACATTTTTACTTCTGATCTGCATGAGATGGAACAGTGTCTCATCTGTCAGTCTGTTTCTCTCCCTTGACGTGCTTCATTGTAGAGAAGTTGCTCTCGCAGATGTATGTGATGCCAAACATGCTGGCCATTGAGAGTGCAAAATCCCTGAGGAGTGGAAAGCGGGACTCGGGTAGCAGTCTCCGAAAGGAAATTCCCTCTCCTGGCGCTTTGCTAGAAAGAAGGGGTCTGACTGCAGTTCGCACATTTCAAGCTCCACTCAGGGGGCTGCTTGCTGATAGCAGCAGAGAGGGGGTCAGTGGATAATGCAATGCGTGGCCTGGAAATCTTGAAAGCGGTTCTTTCAAGATTTATACTGCTGCTGCTGCAGTGTTTATATGTCGGCTCTGTTCTTGGGTAATGTTTTCTCACATTCGGGGGCATCTTTGTACATCTCTTCACATGAGAGGAAGTGTGCCAAATTAGGACGGTTGGATGAAAATCCTTCTTTAAACAGAGCCAGTTTAGTAAGAAATGCATTCACGTGCGCATATAGATCCGACACGGTTTGGCATCTTCCCTGTAATTGCATATTCAGGCGATTAAGATGCGATGTAATGTCCGCAAAGAAAGCCAGGTCGAGGAGAAAATCTGTATTCCTGAGTTTTGCGCAGTACGCACTTGTATCACTTTGGATGGTGTCCTCCAAGAACACAGGGATTTCAGTGAGTAGCGCAAAAAACCTCTCCAAGCATTTCCCATGGCTCATCCACCTTAAATCTGTGTGAATCTGTAAATCACACCTCTAATATTTATAATATTTGCCTCTAGCAAAACTTGGCTCGAATGATTTGCTTGTTTTACAACTGTGAAACCAATAATTGTATTGATTTCTGGAAATTGACTCGCATGCCGCACAAAGTTAGGGCAGGGGCTGCATGCGGCCCGCGGGCCGCCAGTTGCCCATCCCTGTTCTGGATCATGAATCGTGGCTAGGCTGGTTGCTCTGGTACTGCCTGACGCCCACATTTAATGTTTTTATAATTTTTTTGAAGTCACCGGAAAGCTTATTTTGACATCCTCCTGGATCCATCTTTTTCATATCTCACCATCATTTCTGTCACTCTGTTCTATGTTGTATTTTTTACTATGCTGTTTATTCTCAACACACATCATCTATTGCACATCTGTCCGTCCTGGGAGAGGGATCCCTCCTCAGTCTCTCTCTGAGGTTTCTAACATGTTCCCCCTTTAATTGTGGGGTTTCTTTTAGGGAGTTTTTCCTTGTGTGGTGCGAGGGTCTAAGGACAGAGGGTGTTGTATGCTGTACAGTCTGTTAAACCCACTGAGAACAAGGTGTGTTTTGTGATATTAGGCTATATAAATACATTGGATTTGATTAGACCGGCATTGTGCTTTATTTGGATATTGTCTAAGCTGGTCACATCCCATCGGACTCGTTGGGAAACATGTAAATCCCTCCAACAAAAGGTCCCTTTGAAGCCATGTGGTGAAATGCTTTTTTGCTCATATCAGGAAAATATGTTCTTACTTCAGTGTGAACAATATGAAAGAGCCAAAAGGTCTTATTCAGGTTAAGCTATTAATTTGAAGCTGCAATTGAGCCTCTCTGGGAACCATCACCTTATCGTGGTGGAGAGGTTTGTGTGTCCCTATGAACCTGAGAGCTGTGTTGTCTGGAGCCTAGTGCTCCTGGTAGGGTCTCCCAAGGCAAATTGGTCTCAGGCGAGGGGCCAGACTAAGAATGGTTCAAAAACTAGAGGAGAGACCCTGCCCGGAGGAAGCCTGGGGCCCCTGTCTGGAGCCAGGCCCAGAGGGAGGGCCGAAGAAGCTACGTGGTGCCTCCCATCCATACATCCTGTGGGCCCACCACTCATGGGAAAAAACGCCGGGGACGGGTGCGCTGTCACACGGGTGGCAGTGATGGTCAGGGACCTCGACGGACCAGACCCGGGCAGCAGAGGCTAGCTCTGGGGACGTGGAACGTCACCTCTCTGTGGGGAAGGAGCCGGAACTAGTGCGGGAGGTGGATCGCTACCAGTTGGATCTGGTGGGGCTTACCTCTACGAACAGTCTTGGCTCTGGAACCGTACTCCTGGATAGGGGTTGGACTCTATTCTTCTCCGGATTTGCCCAAGGTGTGAAGCGTCGGGCCGGGGTGGGGATACTCACTAGCCCCCGGCTGAGCGCCGCTACGTTGGAGTTTACCCCGGTGGACGAGAGGGTCGCCTCCCTACGCTTTCGGGTTATGGGGGGGGGGAAACTCTGACTTTTTGTGCCTATGTCCCAAACCGCAGTTCGGAGTATTCGGCCTTCTTGGAGACCCTGAATGGAGCCCTGCAAGGTGCTCCAGTAGGGGACTCCGTAGTCTTGCTGGGAGACTTCAACGCACACGTGGGAAACGATGGATGGTGAGTTGGATCAAGGGCTGGGGGAAGACTCTGGACAGACCTGGTAAACCCAAACGGGTAGTGCGGGTGAACTGGGAACGTCTGGAGGAAGCCCCTGTCCTGGGGATCTTTAACTCACACCGACGGCGGAGCTTTTCAGACATCCCTGTGGAGGTTGGGGGCATTGAACCTGAGTGGGCGATGTTCAAAACCTCTATTGCTGAAGCCGCGGTGATGAGCTGTGGTCTCAAGGTCTTAGGTGCCTCAAGGGGCGGTAACCCTCGAACACCGTGGTGGACCCCGGTGGTCAGGGAAGCCGTCCGACTGAAGAAGGAGTCCTTCCGGGCTATGTTATCCGGGAGGATACTCGGCAGTAAGTCGGACTCGTTTCCAGTGAATGTTGGCCTCCGCCAAAGCTGCGCTTTATCACCAATCCTGTTCTTGATTTTCATGGATAGGATATCGAGGCGTAGTCGTGGAGGAGAGGGGTTGCAGTTCTGTGACCTGAGGATCTCATCGCTGCTCTTTGCAGATGATGTGGTCCTTATGGCATCATCGGTCTGTGACCTTCAACAGTCACTGGATCGGTTCGCAGCCGAGTGTGCAGCGGTTGGGATGAGGATCAGCACCTCAAAATCTGAGGCCATGGCTCTCAGCAGGAAACCGGTGGATTGCCTACTCCGGGTAGGGAATGAGCCATTACCCCAAGTGAAGGAGTTCAAGTACCTCGGGGTCTTGTTCGCGAGTGAGGGGACGATGGAGCGAGAGATTGGCTGGAGAATCGGAGCAGCGGGGGCGGTATTACAGTCACTTTACCGCACCGTTGTGACAAAAAGAGAGCTGAGCCAGAAGGCAAAGCTCTCAATATACCGGTCAATCTTCGTTCCTACCCTCACCTATGGTCATGAAGGCTGGGTCATGACCAAAAGAACGAGATCACGGTTACAAGCGACCGAAATGGGTTTTCTCAGACGGGTGGCTGGCGTCTCTCTTAGAGATAGGGTGAGAAGCTCAGCCATCCGTGAGAGACTCGGAGTAGAGCCGCTGCTCCTTTACGTTGAAAGGAGCCAGTTGAGGTGATTCGGGCATCTAGTAAGGATGCCACCTGGGCGCCTCCCTAGGGAGGTGTTCCAGGCACGTCCAGCTGGGAGGAGACCCCGGGGAAGACCCAGGACTCGGTGGAGAGATTATATCTCCTCACTGGCCTGGGAATGCCTCAGGATCCCCCAGTCGGAGCTGGAGGATGTGGCCCGGAGAAGGGAAGATTGGGGTTCCTTACTGGAGCTGCTGCCCCCGCGACCCGATCCCGGATAAGCGGTAGACGATGGATGGATGAATGGAATTGAGCCTCTCTGTTGCATCTAATAAAAGCAAAACAACATATTAGTCTAATAAACAGTATGAAAAATAATAACCTGTGGTAGGTTACTGAGAAAGGATTGATATATCATATATATATTATATATATATGTACATATTATGTACTTCACATATGTATTGTTTATTTATTTGTTATCAAAATCAAAATTTACTGCAAAATAAATATTTAAATTAGGTGATTTTCTTTTTGTCCTTATACCTTAATTTTACAAAAAAACATTTTCATTTTTATGTTATATGGTAGACTCTTCTTTACATCTCCTGAAGTTTTCATGTTGTGCCCGCTATTCGTTGAATAGCAGACTTCTGTCTGAGTATATGGTGGTATGCTTATTTATTTTAGACGTAAAGTATAATTTGATAATGAGAGAACCATACTGTTATGTTTATTTTTGAAGAAGACATATGTGTCTTTAGGTGGGGTGGAGGTCCAATATGGGTCAACTTTAAGGGCGCCTGTCTCATGAATGGTTAGTTATTCTGGTAAATTAAACCCGAACACTCTCTCATATAAGTTAACATGTAGACTGAACTTTTGAATGTGGTGAGTGAGGAGGAGTCTGAGGGTTTGAGGTAGAGAGTTCCAGAGGGTGGGAGCAGCGATGGAGAAGGCTCTGTCCCCCAGGATCTGAGCTTGGTCCAGATGGGGGGTGACAGGAGGTTAGCAGCAGCAGACTGGAGGGTGCAGGTGGGAGTGTGTCTGTGGAGGAGGTCAGTCAGGTAGGAGGGGGCCAGGTTATGGAGGGCTTTGTAGGTCATGAGGAGGATCTTGTACTGGATTATCTGGGGGATGGGGAGGCAGTGGAGCTTGTAGAGGACGGGGGTGTTGAGGTCACAGGTCCGGGAGTGGGTGAGAAGACGGGCAGCGGAGTTCTGGATGTGTTGGAGTTTATTGATGATTTCTGAGGGTAAACCATAGAGGAGGCTGTTACAATAGTCCAGACGGGAAGTGACGAAGGCAAGGATGAGGGTTTCTGCAGCTGTGGAGGAGAGGGATGGACGGAGACAGGCGATGTTTTTAAGATGGAAGAAAGCTGTCTTTGTGAGCTGTTTAGTGTATTTGTCAAAAGAGAGGGTTTGGTAAAAAATGATGCCAAGATTCCGGATGTGAGGGAAGGTGGAAACTGAGGAACCATCGATGTTGAGGGTGAGGTTGTGAGTGTTTTTGGTCCAATGATGATTTTTCACAGTTTAGTTTTAGGAAGTTGATTTGTAGCCAAGATTTTATTTCAATGATGCAGTTTATCAGTGGGTAGCGGTGGAGATTGACTTTGTGGAGATGAGGAGCTGGATCATCGGCAAAGCAGTGGAATTGGAGACCATGACTGCGGATTATGTGACAAAGGGGGAACAGGTACAGGATGAAGAGGAGGGTGCCGAGAACTGAACCTTGGGGGACACCTTGGGGATTTGCAGTTATTAATGGAGATGAACTGGTGCCTGTCAAAGAGGTATGATTTGAACCAAGAGAGGGCAGTGCCGGTGACGTTGAAGGTGGTTTCAAGTCGGGTGAGGAGGATGGAGTGATTGATGGTGTCAAAGGCCGAGGTCGAGGAGGACGAGAATGTTGAGGTTTCCAGCGTCAGAGGAGAGGAGAAGGTCATTGGTGATTTTGAGGAGTGCAGTTTACAGAAAATTGAATAGCTGGGGCTCCTTGCTGTAGCAAATTCCACCATCTCATTTACCCTACTTTGTATTCTACAGTGTAAAAATACTGTTACATGTCAGTCAAAATATAGACCAAGAACATACAAATACCCATTTCGGACAATGGGCCAGAAAGCTGGTATTTTTACGTTATATACTGCTGGATAGCTTGTGAATGTCACCAAGGGATCAATAAAGTTTTGTTCAATATTTTTCATATTATTAATCTGAATCACCTTGAACCGGGCTCAGACTGAGGGAGTTTTGGGCCGATTCATGAAAAAAGAAACTCACCTCCAGACAGTTCTCGCTGAAGAGTAGACAACCTGTGTTGACCGTGTCTCCCCAAACATTTTCTCATCCAGACTAGTTTATCCTTCTACTTTAGTTTTTTCCTCACTGCAAAGCACTACTACAGCAAGTTGTTGCTTAACGGCAGTCTCTATTTTCTTCCATCATGGGAGATCTCCCTCTGGCAGGATAATCATAATAATCTTGGGTTAGGTTCCATCAGCTTTAAGTTAGTTTGAATGTAATTTAACGTAACATTTCTAACTTAGGTCGGAGTTTACGTGCTACAAACATTTTAAGGGTTGCACCAGCTAAAATAGTTCCAGCGTAGGCAAAAGTTACAATTGAAATCTTACACCTAGCCCGTAGTAGGTGTTGAGTCCTTAGTAAAATAGCTGTTATGGGTACATCCAGAGGAGACCCAGGCGCAGAACACTAGACTCTAGAAATGGAGTAAGTTTAAATAGTTTATTTATGCAATACTCTCCAGTAGGCAGATGGTGAGAGAAAAATGTCAAAGCAGGCAGGTAGGCATACGGGTAGACAGACAGGCAAATAGGAGTTGAGCGACAAGGTATGCAGTGATCCTGGAAAGAGCAAGACAACAGGTTATACGTAAAATGCAAAGTAAACTCAGATAGTGTATTTACTGAGCGGCCGAGATCTATGCGTGGTATGAGTAGTAGAAACAACAATCTGGCGATGAGTGGCTAGAATTCCGAGGTAGATAAACTGTGCTGGGATGAGTTGATTGTAGACAGGTGAGCAGACTGGAGTTGATGAGTTGAATGAGATCAGCTGCTGAAGTTTTAGGCCGTGCTCATGCCACATACACACACACAAAGAGACAGGGAAAACATGGACAGGAAAACCGTTATATTGCACTATGTTGTAGTTTTTACCACCTGATGTCACTGTTGTCATTTTGCACTAGCCTTAAGGTTGTATAGTTATTACCACCATCTAATCAGAATTCTTTGTCCTAATTTCCGTACCTTTTTGATGTTTGGTGATTGTGCCCATGATTGTGCCCATGAACCCCTAGTTGCTCCAGGGGGAATATCCCTGTAGTTAGTTTACTGTAAATTGCTCTGGATGAGAGCGTCTGCTAAATGACCTCTAATGTAATGCAAGGATTGACGTTAGCTATTTTAGCCGGTAGCTGTTTTCCTAAATTGCATCAAGAATAGTGCTTTTATGGAGATAGATTGTCTTAATATTATAATATAATAAATAATACCCAAATATATTCCACAAATAAAAAGAATATCTGTCAATAAATTAAATTGAGCCACAACTAAATGAAAAGCATATAAATAAAAATCAGCGACAAGTAACATGCATTATTACGTTAATGTGCCACAGTGAGTTTGTATACATTGCTATTTGAATATTAAAAGGCAGGACTTGGGCTTGCCCCTGAGGGCAAGAAAATAAATCATTATTTTTGTTTTGCTACTCAGCCAATCAAATCTGTGCATTCCAGGCGAACAAACATTGCGACTCTGAACACAAACAGATGAGATGTGAGAGGCGAGTGATAGACGGTCCAGGGAAAGCAATTAGCGATTAGACGAGTTAACAATGCAGACAGGGAGAGATGAGTGAGCTGGAGACAGGGAGAGAAACACAGATGTAGAGACAAGTGAGCGGCAGACAGGGAGAGAAAAATAACTACTCATGGCGCTCTCTAAGAAGAGAAAAGTGGACTGTGAAAACAGAGCTTTCAACCCAGAATGGACAGACTCATTTATGTTCATCCTTGCCACTGGGAGCTCAAAACCAGTGTGTCTCATATGCTCAGAGACCGTGGCACTCATTAAAAGTGCCGATGTGAAACGCCACTATGAGACAAAGGACAACGTTTTTGACCAAACATACCCACTGAAGTCTGAACTGAGGTCACAGAAAATAAGCACTCAGAGCTCAATATGATCAATCCAGCAGGAACCGGACTCATTCATTCACTGCCCAACAACGTGCTAATGAATGTTCCCTCAGAGTTTCTTGGATTTTGGGTCAACACAAAAAAACATTAAGTGATAGAGGGGCCGTCACGGAGTGCAGGAATGCAGTAGCTGAAACCTTACTTGAGGGAAAACAAAAAGATGAGCTTTGTGACAAAATAAAGCAAAAACCTATTTCAGCATCATCGTTCTAAAGTTAAGCACTTTAGAGGAAGATGCACAATTTTTCAAAAGATATTTTATTGTTTTTCTCTATTTTATTTTTAAATGCAGCCCGAGAAGAACATTATACATATCTACAGTATTATATATATCTGTATAGTTCATACGTTACAATAATATTGTCAAATGTTTTTCAATTGTACTTTTCTTTATTAGATTTGACATTCAGTTGTTGATGACATGCAGACGTTGATACAGCTACTAGGCTACTTCAATATATCTCACACTAATTCATAATGCAAGTTAGACATTATGATGTTCCGGACCTTTACTTGAGGAAATTATCTCTAACGGGACCTCTTTGAATCTTAGTTGAATACCCCTGCTGTACAGCATACAACCCCCTCTGTCCTTAGACCTTCAAACCGCACAAGGAAAAACTCCCTAAAAGAAACCTCACAATCTAAGGGGGAAAATGGAAGAAATCTCAGGGAAACACTGAGGAGGGATCCCTCTCCTAGGACGGTGTGATATAATTAACTATTGTATGTATTTGTTTTGCCCATGTGAAGAAGTGTTATGTACTATATGTATTTACCAAGCTCATATTTAGACATGTTGTAAGAAACTCAACAGACTCATGATTGTCTAACTAACAAAGTATTGATGAGACAGTTGAGCAGAAGCATGCTAGAGGTACGCCCCTCCACCAGGGGGCGACCGAAGAATCCATTTGATGACATCAGCGCCAAGAGATGTGGCCACACCTACACGCCAACAATGAGGCCATTAAGGCCCTGGCCCCAGGCCAACCAATGGGAGAGGACAACGCCCCCAGGTGCTGAATATTAAGCAAATGTAGTTCCGGTTTCCGGGACTAGTCTGTGGAGCTGTGATTCAGAGCAACAGCTTGAAAGTTCTCTGTTGAACAGTGAAACAGAATAGCCCTCAGCTGAGAGTATTCTCCATGCTTGTCTTATCATATTAATAAATGCTTTGTTAAACAAGAAGTTTATTAGAGTGATTCAACGTTCAAACTCCGACTCCAAATTTGAACACAACAACGGACAGACGTGCAATAGATGTCGTCTGTACAGGATAAACAACATATTAAAAATACAACATCCATGTGACAGAACTGACGGTGGGATTGAAAAAGAAAGGATGAATCCAGGATAATGTCAAAAAGGCTTCCCGGTGTCTCCAAAAAAATATATATATAAATGGCAGGATCAGGGCAGCAGGCGCAGCCACGATTCATGAGCCAGACGTAAACTTTAACAGTGGCAAACTGCCACATGAGAGACACAGAAACTCTGGGGATGATGCCCCAGATGCTGAATTAGTAACATACATCTACATAAATGCATACAGATAGAGAGGGAGAGGAGGAGAGAGGAAGAGAAGGAGGAGTGTAGAGAGGTGTCTAAGCGTATAGCAGCATAACTAGGGGCTGGTCCAAGGCAAGCCTGAGCAAGCCCTAACTATAAGCTTTATCAAAGAGGAAAGTCTTTAGCCTGCTCTTAAATGTGGAGAGGGTGTCTGCCTCTCTGGTTCCACTGGAGAGGAGCTTGATAGCTGAAGGCTCTGGCTCCTATTGTGCTCTTAGAGACTCTAGGACAGGGGTAGGCAACGCTGTGTACGTGAGTCGCAGAGCATGGTCTAAAAATAGCACAAGTCACCATGAAGCTCTGTCTAAAAGTTGTATTTAATTGTTTTGCTGTTTAAAAAAAATATAATCAATAACACTTGAATTATTCTTTATTTAAAAATGACAATATTGAACATAGAATTTAAAAAACAAATGTTTTATGTATACTCTGTACCCTGTCTGGTACGTGCAAGCTAAATCTCCAGTTCCCTTTTCGATGAGACAAGCTAGCGGGAGCAGCTACGATGGGGCGTGTTGAAGAAAAAGTTGAAGAACTCGGAACTTGAATGTCGAATCAAAACAGCAATCTTCTAGTTAAATCGATATATTTATTAACGTGATAAGTCAAACATGGAAAATACTCAGCTGAGAACACCAATCACATCACCGCGTCCACAGGCTGAATCTCTAAGCAAACCCAGGTAGCTGTCTGGCGGTTCCGCGAGAAGTGTGTACAAAGCCTGGTAAACATTTTCCTATATCTACACAGAAGGAGGCAACCTCCTCCTCATTGGTCCCCGTTGGCGCCGTCACGCTCCTTGGCGAGCAGAGTCAGGAAGTGATGGTTGTAATCCTGTTCTCTTAAAGGGGAAGTGTCCCTACTGTGCTTACATTCAATATTGTGCTCGTTATACATTTAGTGCAGGAAATACATATTGATTGAGGTAGACAAATACATATGATAGTCTTTCAAGTGTGGATTAATACAATCAGGAATTATTTACTTCATCGGCGCTAGCTAGGTAGGTGTGTTTTTTACACTAAACATGGCAGAAAAGCAAAACAAAAATAATTATTTTCACAATGATTGGGAGTAAGAATTTTGTTTTACAACAGTGAAAGAAAAGTGTGTATGTCTCATTTGCGGGGCGGGTTAGGGTTAGGACTACCATGCTAACCACTCAGCTGCAGCACTGCGGGCAGAACAAACCGAGAGTAAAAGACAGCTTTGGGCAGCAAGCAGCAGTCTCTTTTCACGAGGCCGGTGAACAAGTCACACAAAGCAATGGAAGCTTCATTTAGAGCTTCACATTTTATTGAAAACACTGTTCAAAAACAAGAAAGGTTCCGATGTCATCTTCACTCTCTCCGGTGTTACAAAGTTAGTGGCTTGTACAAATAGGATATGATTTGAAGATGTGACAGTTAATGATTTCCTAATTATTTTTTACAGAAGTGATACTTTGTACTAAAGTATAACTGGTGTGATTTTGAACAAAATGCTACAAATGTGCTCATTCATACATCATGTTTCCTACGATGGTAAATCATTGTTAATAATCATTGTGAGGAATAATTAACATTAAAATGTCATCAGACAGTCTCTTCACATTTATGAATATTTATTATGATTATTATTATTAATGATAAATCATTAAAGGTGAACCGTACAACTATGTTATTCAGGAAGTTTGTATCAAACAAGTAGCCCTTCATATTATTCAGTACCCTTGAAGTAGCTCTCAGTATCAAAAAGGTTGGTGACCCCTGCTCTAGGAACTACAAGTAACCCTGCATTCTGGGGGCGCAATGCTCTAGTTGGTTTATAAGGTACTATGAGATCTTTAAGATAAACAGCAGCCTGCCCATTAATTGCTTTGTAAGTCAGGAGATGGATTTTGAATTATATACTGTATTTTACTGGGAGCCAGTGCAGAGCAGTTAATAAATTACTAATATGATCCTGTTTCCTAGTTCTTGTCAATACAAGTAATAATGAGTTGCAGTAATCCAGCCTTGACGTAACAAATGCATGGACTATTTTTTCTGCATCATTTTGAGACTTTGGATGTGCCTTATTTTAGTTACATAGCAGCATGAATGGCAGTCCTTGAAATTTGTTTTATGTGGGAGTTAAAAGACAGATCCTGATCAAAGATAAATTAATGCCATCCAGAGTTACTATGTCATTAGAAAATGCATTTCGGAGGCATTTGGGGCCAAGTATGATAACTTCAGTTTTTTCTGTGTTTAACATCAAAAAGTTGTTAGACATCCACGTTTGGATGTCTTAAGGCATGCTTGAAGTTTAGCTAATCGATTCATAGCAAACCTGTTGCTATGACAGCGATGTGTTCACTTCACCTCTAACTTCCATCTTTTCCGTCTTTTTTATATATATAGTTATTTATTAGCGGATGCCTGTTTCTAAGAGACCAGATGGAAAAACAGGAGGTGTTCACTTAGAGGGGAAGTGAACACATCGCTGTCATAGCGACAGTGTGACAGCAAATTTAGTGGTGTCGCCCCCCTCCCAGGCTTTGAGCAGATAACATGAGCCAGTGTTGCATGTAACTGCCTCTGTTTACCCTCCCTCCATAAATTATACATGAGTATCATTGTATCTGCAGAAAGGCAGCCTGGCCTGCGCCCCGCTGAGGCTGGATACCCGCTGCCAGAGGAAAGCAAGGGTGGAGGTGGAAAGAAAGATGGATGATTCACCAGCGGGAGAAAACACAAAAAAGGGAGAACCGATCAATCAATCTTCCCACAAATATGACACACAAGGCGGGCAGTTGTGGAAACTAGAGGAGAAGAGGGAAGGATGTATACTGAGCTACAAAATCCATGCAAATAAAATCATGACTGGTCAATAGTTAACATTAGTGGCAATATTCAGAGTCTTAGTCAAGGGGAAGTAAATAATGCAAAGCCATGGGGCAAACACAATTCCTCTCCTATTTTCTTCATTCGACTTAAGTTTAGTTCCTTCTGTCTTCTTGTGACGTATCAGGGTCGTCCGTATATGGTAGCAAACATATATTAGTAGTCTAGAGATGTGGCATTGCACTTCATTAAAGCTAAGGGACTCGCAAGACAGATTAAAATAGAATAGTCAAAATAGAAGCAGCATGTTGTAATATTTAGTCCCTGGTATGGCTCAAGCGCCAAAAATACAATTCCCAAGATGCAACTCAATGGTTACTTTCCTTGGACTTCCCCGACAGATAAACACCCAAATGGAAAAGATGTTAGGAAGACAAGATTTCTAAATTAAGCATTGTTTCCTGATTGCCATTGACTGTAATATGTCAGTAACCTTCTTTTTCTGCGTGTAGGTTCAAATATTCTATTGCTGGGTTCAGAATGTTCAACACATTAGCCCTCAGGCCCGGAGTGTACCAGGCCTAGGCCTGTGTCTGTGTGTCTGTGTGTGTGTGTGTGTGTGTGTGTGTGTGTGTGTGTGTGTGTGTGTGTGTGCGCTGCATAAGAGGCTCACAGACCGCCAGGTGGGCAGCAGCCAAATAACGCGTCCAGCTGGCACACACAAGTGGACACGCACACAGAGACTCACACAATAACTGCTACTTTAGGCGAATTATGCTCTCCAGCTCACAGATTGGTGTCTAATTGACTTGTAATCACATTACTTATTTTCACACATTTTTTGAGAAGGTTTTCTGGGTCATGCATAATACTCGGCCTCTGAGCTTTTCATGTCATATAATTTAACAAGAAATCATCCCAAGTATGTCACAATTATGATGAGGGTGATGGCAGCTCCAAAGGGTGAGAGTTGTCATGATCATCCTGAAGGGAAATTATGCATGAGAGAGATACAGTGAATGCCACTGGTGGAGCAGAATGACTTTGTGAGTGTGGATATAAATGGGAAAATGATAGCCTTCAGGATGTGGAGAAAAGGTTAGGGTTAGGGAAATATCGTCATCTATACAGAGGAGGTTCAATACCTCGAGTTAACACAAACTAATGAGAATGTGTTTGTTGGGAGGGTACAGCAGAAAGAAAGACAACGATAGAATGTATAAGACTTGGAAATATGCATTCTGAGAGAAACAGAGAGAAAGTGATTTTAGATTTTTCAAAAACACTTTATTTACATATTTTTCATTTGTAAATAATAAAAAACCCTTGATCATCACAAATTCCTATTTAAAATGTTCGTTTCCTACCTTTTGAATAAAAATCATTTTTGTATCATTACCCCTCTAACGGCATAAACATGGGTAAAAAATTACCTGCATAGACCCACAATGCCACCCCATGCACGCCACACTCCCGGAAATGAACTAATTCAATCATTCAATACTCCAATCATTCATCAAATATTCCGCTCTCAATCACAACAAATCACGACCCCCATTCTCCCCACCTCAATCCACGAACCAAAACAGTTCCTGCACCACCACATCAGGTCCACACATGGGCCAAAAACGGCATGTATGCCAAGTGCGACAAATTTAAAAAGACACACCACAACAACACCTTCAAAAAATAATCATCCCAGCAGCGATCCGGACCAAACAGTACATCCAACATCTGAAATCTCCGTTAGCCACTCCGTCGCACCCACACCCAACACACACCACACAACCAAACAACCTTTTTAGAAAACATTATGGACAACCTAAAAGTGCAATTTCAACAATATTATTCCTCAGTTTACCATTTAGTTGCATTACAACGTACAGATCAGTGTATCAGGCACAAAACATTTAGTCACATGTATCTGGAACAATATAGTATTTTACTTTATGATCAAAACAACTTGTAAATGTATAAAATGTATACATGAAAAATACATAAAGGTTGTGTCTCTTTGTACAAATGCATCAATATCTGGCATCATATCCTGAGTAGCAGCCATTTTCAGGATGTCATTTAAGAGCTTGTGTGTGAGCCTGGAGCGCAGCTTTGTTTTATTGATGCTCATTACAGAGAAAGGTTGTTCACAAAGATAGGTAGTCCCAAACATGCACAAAACCTTTGCAGCGAGGGCTGTCAATGGATGGCAAGAGATGCTGATAAAAGGTGTACAAGCCCACCGAGGCAAATTTGTCCTTCAAATCTGAATCACACTGCAAGTTGATTACTTCAAGTTGGATGTCGACAGATCAGAAGCCTTGACCGTGAACGGCGAGCGAAAGACTGCAGTGTGGCTTTGATGCTAATGCTATTTGGCTAGCAATAAGGTAGCTTTCACTGCTGCATCACCGATATCTCGGCTACGGGTAACAACAGACTGCTGTTTCTTCAGACCTGCTAACAATTCATTTATCTCCTCAGTTGCAAGCTGTTGTATTTTTCGCCATGATGAGTGTCATAGTGGCGCCAAATATTATATTTTTTGCAAATGTTGTGTTTGACCCTGTTACGACCCGGCTCGGCAAGGGAAAAGGGAGTAACATATAACCAGATGTTGATGGCAAATAAAGTATATTTATTAATATAATATGGATAATTGGCAATCAAATGCTTTTCAAGAGACAAATAGAACAAAAGGAGGGCTCTTAATACAAGAGCAGCGAGGCGTCAAAGCCAAACTAACAAAAATAAACCCCAACCGAAACAATTCTAAAACAAAACTGGATTAATACAAAATACGAACAAAGCATAAATAACTCTACACAGTTTGTTCCACGGCTGACGCTCAACCTGTCCCAAACTAGACAATGTGGACAGCTGGCACGAAACACGAAACACGAAACACGAAACACGATAGGCAACATTCCAGGTACAATATACATAAGAGCGTGACAGTCTCGGACGAAACAGAAATGCATGTGCGTAGCAGACAACACCAGCCGCCCCGACTGTAGAGCTGCCCAGGCACTTGTAGTCACCGGCTTGACACCCCTGCTCTAGTTGGTTTATAAGGTACTATGAGATCTTTAAGATATGCTGGAGCCTGACCATTAATTGTTTTGTAAGTCAGGAGAAGGATTTTGAATTCTATTCTGTATTTTACCGGGAGCCAGTGCAGAGCAGCTAATACAGGAGTAATATGATCCCGTTTCCTTGTTCTTGTCAATACATGTGCCGCTGCATTTTGGATCAACTGAAGAGTCTTAAGCGACTTTTTGGGACAACCTGATAACAATGAGTTACAGTAATCCAGCCTTGAAGTAACAAATGCATGGACTAGTTTTTCTGTATCATTTTGAGACAGGATGTGTCTTATTTTTGCAATGTTACGTAGATGAAAAAAGGCAGTCCTTGAGATTTGTTTTATGTGGGAGTTTAAAGACAGATCATGATCAAAGATGACGCCAAGATTCCTTACAGTGGTGCTGGAGGCCAAATGAATGCCATCCAGAGCTTCTATGTCATTAGAAAATGCGTTTCGGAGGTGTTTGGGGCCAAGTATGATAACTTCAGTTTTTTCTGTGTTTAACATCAAAAAGTTGCTAGACATCCAAGTTTTTATATTCTTAAGGCATGCTTGAAGTTTAGCCAATTGATTGGTTTCATCTGGTTTAATTGATAGATATAATTGGGTATCATCCGCATAACAATGAAAGTATACAGAGTGGTTACTTATAATATTACCCAAAGGAAGCATATATAAGGTAAATAGAATCGGTCCAAGTACAGAACCCTGCAGAACTCCAAGACTGACTTTGGCTGTCATGGAGGATTTATCATTAACACGTACAAATTGAGATCGCTCAGATAAATAGGACTTGAACCAGCTTAGTGCGGTTCCTTTTATGCCAACACAATGTTCCAGTCTCTGTAGTAGAATGTCATGATCAACAGTGTCGAAAGCAGCCCTGAGGTCTAACAAGACAAGAACAGAGACAAGTTTTCTGTCTGATGCCAATAGAAGGTCATTGGTAACTTTCACCAGTGCCGTCTCTATGATGAACTCTAAATCCAGAACACGGAAGCGGAGGTTGAGCTACATTTCCCAGTTATTAAGAATCATATAAAGCTGTTTACGGTGAGACACTACATGTTTCAGTAACTGAGACTTACATCCAGACAGAATCTTTTTCACTGGGGAAACAACTTTCCCGTGTCTGGATAGCTCTCTGCTGAGAAAGTCATTGGTTAAGAACGAAGGGACATTTGAAATAACAATTTTGGTTGCGGGTTGAGTGAGTGGCAGTACCTGCACGAACATCTCGTTCACCACGATACCTGTCTCGATGACGCGGAGCACCTTCTCCACCTGATCCAGGAAAATGACAACAGCGCAGTTCATCTGTGCCAGTGACTTTATACAGCTGTGTCCGACCTTTTCCCCCACAGCTAAACTGATCTCCTCTACGCTACACGGGAAGCCGGCAGAAGTTTTAATGCAGTGAGAGAGAGAGGGGTACACTTTATTTAGCAAACATGTACAACAATGAGGCCGGATGTGTTTACAAGGTACATCAAGACTGTTACCTCTACACATTCTGTTGATAATGTTTGTTCATTGTTTTAAGTATTTAAATTCTGACATATTTTACATATTGAACCTTTAAGCATTTTTTTCAATGTAATAAGGCAGGGGTTGGGAACCTTTTTGGCTGGGAGAACCATAAAAGCCAAATATTTTTTTATGTATTTCCTTGAGAGCCATGTACAGTATATCTCAAACGTGAGTACACCCTTTAGATTTTTGCAAATATTCTGTTATATCCTTTCAGGGGATAACATTATCCTACTGAAACTTTGATATAACTTAAAGTAGTCAGTGTGCTGCTTGAATAACAGTATAGATTTATTGTCCTTTGAAAATTACTCAGTACACAGCTGTTAATGTCTAAACAGCTGGCAACAAAAGTGAGTACACCCCATAGTGAACATGTCTAAATTGTGCCCAAAGTGTCAATATTTTGTGTGACCACCATTGTTATCTAGCACTGCTTTAACCCTCCTGGGCATGGAATTCACCAGAGCTGCACAGGTTGCTTCTGGAATCTTCTTCCACTCCTCCACGACGACATCACGGAGCGCACGGATGTTGGACACCTTGCACTCCTCCACCTTCCTCTTGAGGATGCCCCACATGTGCTCAATTGGGTTTAGGTCTGGAGACATACTTGGCCAGTCCATCACCTTAACCTTCAGCTTCTTCAGCAAGGCCGTTGTCATCTTGGAGGTGTGTTTAGGGTCATTATCATGTTGGAAAACTGCCCTACGGCCCAGTTTCCGAAGAGAGGGGATCATGCTCTGCTGCAGGATGTCACAGTATATATTGGAATTCATGTGTCCCTCAATGAAATGCAGCTCCCCAGTGCCGGCAGCACTCATGCAGCCCCAGACCATGATGCTGCCACCACCATGCTTGACTGTAGGCAAAACACATTTGTCTTGGTACTCCTCACCAGGGTGCCGCCACACACGCCGGACACCATCTGACCCAAACAGGTTTATTTTGGTCTCATCAGACCACAGGACATGGTTCCAGTAACTCATGTTCTTGGATTCATTGTCTTCAGCAAACTGTTTGCGGGCTTTCTTATGCATCGGTTTCAGAAGGGGCTTCTGTCTGGGGCGACGGCCATACAAACCGATTTGATGCAGTGTGCGGCGTATGGTCTGGGCACTGACAGGCTGACATCCCACTTCTGCAACCTCTGCAGCAATGCTGGAAGCACTCGCACGTCTATTTTTGGAAACCAACCTCTGGATATGACGCTGAGCACGTGGACTCAACTTCTTTGGTCGACCCTGGCGAGGCCTGTTCCGAGTGGAACCTGTCCTGGAAAACCGCTGTATGATCTTAGCCACTGTGCTGCAACTCATTTTCATGGTGTTGGCAATCTTCTTATAGCCAAGGCCATCTTTGTGAAGCGCAATAATCCTTTTTTTCAGCCGCTCAGAGAGTTCCTTGCCATGAGGTGCCATGTTGTCCAGCATTCAGAGAGAATTGTGCCCAAAACACCAAATTTAACAGCCCTGCTTATCATTTACACCTGAATCCTTGTAACACTAACGAGTCACATGACACCAGGCCGGGAAAACAACATCATTGGGCACAATTAGGACATGTTCACTATGGGGTGTACTCACTTTTGTTGCCAGCTGTTTAGACATTAACAGCTGTGTACTGAGTAATTTTCAAAGGACAATAAATCTATACTGTTATTCAAGCAGCACACTGACTACTTTATGTTATATCAAAGTTTCAGTAGGATAATGTTATCCCCTGAAAGGATATAACAGAATATTTGCAAAAATCTAAAGGGTGTACTCACTTTTGAGATATACTGTATTTAATAGATTTGAATGCAACTTTATGCGTGCATTTTTTAAGAATAACACTTCTCCGAGTACTAATAGCAGTATCAGTGTTTCATTGAACACGTGCTCTTTTATTAAATAAACTAAACGCTTACGTTATTTATCTCATTTATGTGCACGTGTCAGTGTTTACTGCACGGGTGTCAAACTCAAGGCAATTATATCCGACCAGCGAGAAAATATCATGTCATATGTCATAACTGGCCCGCCGGTTTTGGTAAATCAATGCATGGCACAACCACGGGAAAAGACATTCGAGGAAGTAACTAAATATGTGAATGAAATGAAAGTTTTTGGAAGCAAAGGGAAACACAGCACAGATCTCTGGGACGATGTGAGCTGGACTGTTTGTGCGACATAACGAAGCATCTCACTGTTAAACCTGCAGCTTCAGGGCCGTGTGATCACGGACATGTATGATGCAGTGAGAGCGTTCCAAGCCGAGCTGCCTGTGGGAGACTCGGATGCAGAAGGAAACTTTGGTCACTACGTGTTTCCAAACACTGACAAACATCTCCACCGCTGTGTTCCCGACAGCATTCTGCTGATCAACTGAGCGCATTTGCCGACTTTGCAGCTCAGAAATTTAAATTGAACTGCTCAGCAATCCGTTTGCAGTTGACTTAAATATGTTCCATATCTTTTTGCACTTTATCCAATATGTGTATCCTGTTCAATAAATGTGGACCGTGTTTGGCCCTCGACGTAGTCCCAGTTTTTAATGTTGGCCCTCTGTGATTGAGTTTGACACCCCCGGTCTATTGCTTGCTTTGTGCAGTTTCGCAACGGGCGGGGCTCCGCCCCCTACGCACACACGTGTGAACACACCTTCACCTACAGCCAGAGACAAAGCGGAGGAAAGGAGAGGGGAGAACTAAAAACAAATCCGCTGCTAAATGTTTTACTTTAAAATAACACAATATAATTATTTATTACCTGTTAATCATGTTAAATGTCAGCTCAAAATTGTCTGCGAGCCATATTGCATTATCGAAAGAGCCATAGGTTCCCGACCCCTGTAATAAGGGAATGCTTTAAATTAAGTGTCAAGTTAACACTGCATTTAATCTCTTTCCTACAATATCTGCTGATCATAGGAACTAAATAATCATTCAATTATCATGTCGATTTTTCCTTTTGCCGTATTGATCCCCAATTTAGGTCAACTGGACCAACTCAGCATGTCACAGAACATGAGATGCAAATACTTTTATAGTGTCATGCATTTTATGGTTCTATACTTATTTACCCAATTTTTGCCATTTATTCAGTGTGCGTTTTTAATTGGTCAACTATCTTGTATAGTATTGTTATTATGGGATGTCAGTCAGTTACGACAACAAAACAGCTTCTTTCAATCTGCTCAATCCCTCAAATTTAATTTTTCTTTGAATTTCAATAGAATCACCATGAACAATTTCGTTATTTATAATTATGTTTGCCTGAAAAAGACTTAAAATGTTTTGTTTTATCTTAGCCAGAAATAAGCATTTATTAAACGACTGTGTACATACGGACACAACAAAATGAGCAATAGGTAGGCTATCATTAGATGTGCATGCATATAGAGAATGGAGAGATGAGAGCAACACAAACTGTAAACTCACTTCCTCAGAGTGAGGGGAACATCTGACTTGTGGCTCTGCACTAAAACCTGATGAAGTGCATTATAAAATAAAAGCTACTCTCTCAATCAAATCATTCTTTGGCCAGTTTAGTTTTTATTAATTTTCCTTCTCGCATGTCCCATTGTCCTAACATTCAAAACAAGAATGGCATTCAGAGAGCGCATCCCTCCGCCAAGACCAATGGTTCATTCACAAGCTCCTCAAATGGTCCCGGAAGTCGTTCAGCTTTAAGTCACAATGTGGAAACAAGGATGCCACAAAGAAGATGTGTTGTATTTCATTGCACAGAGCTTTTAAACAACATGTTGATATATTTTCTGACTTGTTTTTTCAACTTGATGTTCCCAGTCTGGAACAAATATTTCCGATTATTCCAACACTGAATGTAGCACAAATGCCCTATCTCGCATTATTAAAGAAAGTGAAAGATAAATTGTGTATCTACCCCGTGATTTGGATGTGCTCAAAATGTTTGTGAGTTCTCCCTTGGCCCATGCTTTACGAAAATCTGTAATCCTGCTGACAGATGTAAGCATAACCTCCTTGGTGTAGGTAAATATCTTGACTGACATTGATCTTGTCTGCAATTCATTCAATTCAATTTCAGGCTGTTTTTGCCAAGTTTGCTCTGTAGGTGCATCAGGCAACACTTTGAATCAGCTACTGAAAACTGAAAGAAAATGTCTGTTTTATGCAGTGAACATCATTCCAGTGACACTCAACAGGATTCAATTACCAATAAGAAGTGAAGTTGTTAGAACTCAGACTTACCTTGACTCCAATTTATTCATAGACATGACAAAAGTGAAAGTCTTTGTTAGAATATTTATTCAAGTTTCTGTTACTTTGTTAACTCCTTTTACCTCCCTCCACCTCTCTCTTTGCTCCACCATTGAGCTCCAAATGTAAAGAAAACAGGGACAGAGAGAGTCCATAAAACACCTTTAAACAGCTTTGTCTTCAGGCAAACAAGGGTCTGATGGGAAGTAATTGTCACTCTATCTGCTCCCGCTCAGCGTCATCGTCAATCCTCCTCTCCCTCTGTCCCCTTCATCCTGTATCATGACTGATGAGGGAGAGATGGAGTCAGAACAATCTCCCTCTCACATGAACAACTAATGGACAAGCCTTACACCTCATGGACAGCGCTTATCTGCATTTTTTGATTGATTTCCATCTGAAAACCTTGTATCTTCTTGCAGACATTGGAGATAACATAGGTTCCTCATATGCTATTTTTACAACAATATAACAGTTTAGTCTGTTTCTAAGATTTTAAACAGACTGCAGTGTTGATGTTGTCTACAAATTACAAAACTGCTCCAACACTAAACAATGCAACAACAAGACGCTGTAGCAGCAGCATGTGTGAGTTTGCTTAGGAATTTGTGCTAGAAGCCTTGAATTCCAACTTATCTGAATAGAATTCAGTCACCAATTAATTTGCAGATATTTGGCAAAATCATTGGACCCACAAACCTTGTATGTGAAGGCTTTTTTAACATGAAAACTCTAAGATCTATAAAGACGGTGGCACAAAACTACAAACAGATTCCCCGTGTTTACCAACTCAGCTGCTCTATGATGTTTTATATAGCAAAGGACACCAAAGGGAGGAGATCTTTGAAAGGATCAAACGGTGGTGATTGAAGCTTTTTCTGGATGGAGTGCTGCTCTCTACTGTTTAGGTAAGGTACAGATTTAACTTTTTAGCTAGCAGCAGTGTTGTTCGCACGATCAGTTGGTTCCATAGTTAAAGCAGCAATATTCTTTGTTTAAACATACCTAGTAAGTTGTTGTTTCTGTCAGCAAACAGTTACCTACTTCTATCTTAATCAGACAAGGAGCAACATCAATGTTAAATCAGGTAATGTTTCTGGCTACCTGGCAAATGTAATCCACTCTCCTTTTAGCTCTGACAAAAATATATTACTCTTAGCTGCTAAATGCTCCACTATGGTCACCAGCTAGCTAACTTTTTATTTCTGTGGCTTGGGGCTGGGCAGGTAATATGGAGTAGGTTTCTCAGAGTTTTTTTGTTGTTGCTGAAAACAGCTGCCTGTTGCTGATGCGAGTAATAAAGTAAAGTTTGTAAAACTTCTCTGTGGGTTTGTTACTATATGATATATACAACATCTTAGACATTAGTCATTTGATTCGTTGGTGATATGAAAATATGTAACAGTGCAGACAGCCAGACTGGCCCGCCGCTTCAGGCTGATGGACATGTTGATCATCAGCTGACCACACAACAAGAAATGTACACTTCTTCCCTGACAGGAAGCGCAGTTCAAGTTTCGAACCTAATCAAGGAGGCTGATGCAAGACAGCAAACATATTAAGAACTAACGTAGAGCTGGAGTGCGGTGGTGTCGGCTTCATCTGTTTCAAAAGTCAAGATTGCAACTGCAAAAAAGGATGCCCTATATATGAAAATATTTGAAATAAACAGTCTGTAACCAGTATATTTGTTTAATTTAGCATGGAAAATGTCATTCAATATGACTAAAGCAGGAATATTGATATGGCATTAAATAGGCTCCTAACTAACCAAGGGAGGATTTTAGGCAGGTAATACATTTCTCTATATATTCAGTAAGTGAAATACATTTCTTTGTGACCATTATGTCTTTCATCTCATCATATGTAATATCGAATTTCACGTGAAAATGTGACTTTATTTAGCATTTCCATCATATGGCAAAGATGGTACAGTACATACATACTACCAATTCACAGCTTCCAGGTAGTAAGTACTGTAAATGTAACAAGAGAATGCTTTTCACCAGACTATACTGTATTACCAATCCCTGGGGAAGAACTTAAAACACACAAAAATAAATAAATCTGCAATGGTGTAGCCTAACTACAGCGTAGGAAAAGTATTAATAAACATCTAAAAAACAGCTCATCATTTCTACCGACTACATTTGAGGATATATGTCAATTTTAACATACATTTTTGCTTTTTTGAAGGTGATCAGTAGAGGAAACAAGTTAAGAGAGTAACAAAGTGCCCCAGTCGTGGACGTTGCAACACATGCAGGGATCATGTATGTATTATTGACAAGCCAGTCGGAGCAGCTGTACCTCTTCAACTGTTCTGAGGGCAGACTTGGTACGGTTACCTCTTCACATTCTGTTGATAATGTTAGTTGATTATTTTAATGTTTTAAAGTTTTAAGTTTAAATTCTGGCATATCTTACATCTTGAACCGTTAACCACAAGGCCACTGTGACACCCAAGGTAACCAGAAGTCCACATTTTCTGCCATGCCAAGATGTTTTTATTGAAGTCTCAGTAGGATGGTAGAGTTGACTTGCATATTTCAGAGATGCATAAATGTACTTGTTGTTAATGCCAGAATGCCATTGGACGGACGTTGTGGAGGTCAGCATACTTGAAGGTAAGGGTTACATTTGGCCGACATTCAGCTACAAAATGTGGCTGAAAATTGCTGCTACATTCGTTTACAAATTTGTCATTTATTTTGTGCAAGTATTTGTGTTTGTCCACCTTGTTAATATTCATTGAGATTGCATTTTAGACATTTGCTTTGTACCACTCATAGGGGAGGCTTATTGATAAAAAACCTTTTTCCCTCTTTGATCTCATTGCCTTCAGTGTTCTTTGTTAGGCCTCTTTTAACAATAGTTAAATGTATCTGGTTTTGAAGGGCAAACCAACACAACCACAATACATATAGTTTTTATTCAGATGAAAAGCTGTGCTTTGAGGATAAAGATACCCTTGAAAGATATTTTTTCAAAACATGTTGCTCTAATTATCCTTCGTATTTGAAGAGGTGATGATTCTGTGGTTATTGTTGATGCTGATTCAACCTAATATAGCCTAAATAGCCTTTTATCTTTTTGTTGTTTTTCAATCCCTAAATGAGTGTTCCATTTAAAGTGGCCATATATTTTGATATTATTGGATTTAACTCATCACAATGAAGTATATCTTAATTGCACAATGTAAAGGCTGTAGAATAATGACAACATCAGCATTAAGATTGGTTCCCTATAAGTCTTGCCTTCACTATGCAATCCATATCTGCCTCTGGATCCCAATCACGCTGTTCTTACCTTTCACAATAAAAGCCCCGGACATATACACTGCATCAGTGCTTAGCAGAGAGCATTTGCGAAGAGGCAACTCAACAAATAGCTTACAACTTCACAAAATAGCTTACAGTAGCTATCACCAAGTAGCAAAACAACTGGAATAATGTTAAGTGTGGAAACTCTACCCGGCAAAAGAGCCCTGTTGACGGATGAGACAAAGAAGATGAAGAGGGAGAGTGATATAAACCGTTCTTTCTACTGAGCTAGATCAGTAAGTACCTAGACTTATGATTTTTAGAACTGAGTGGGCGTGAGCTGGTTAAGGACATGTCGACGGAAGGAAATGGAATTGGAAGTGTGTGGTATGAAAAGTCTTCGAATCTGCACCATCCTGAGTAGTACGATGAGAGGGTATTAGGGGCGAGACTGTTTAGGATTTCTTGTCGTGAAGCGATGGCCAGGTGAAGGAGCTAGGGGTTCAGGGAAACATGGTGGCTGAAAACAGAGGGACCAGCAAAAAGATGGGAATCCTGCTGCCAAAGATTTGATGAATGATTATGAATTTTTGTGGAGCTGGGATTAGAGTCATTCTGCAAATGAACTTCATGATGTCTAGTGATCGATAGCAAACTTTATTTATGATGTCGACCGTGGAGCGGTTGTCTGAATGGATAAAGATGACTTTCACTCATGCCTCCAAAGAAGGGTGAAGTTGACAATGGGGTACAGTTCGTAGAGGGCGGAGGAAGGAGAGAGCAAGGGCAGTTCCGGTGGCTAAGTGGAAGCAAAACATCGGCCCGGTGGAAAGGAATTTTCCTTTTCTTGAGGGAATGCTAGCCCTGTGTCTGAAATCAACTAACAAAACATGTGTGAGAAATGAGATGAACGGGAGAGAAGAGGGTAAGAAACACCTATATAGGTTTCACAGGTGAGAAGAATTGAAGTAGGAGAATTAACGAGACAAAAGTGATTGAATTGTGGAGTAGAGAAGTGTGGTCTTGTTCCTTAATTTTACTTATAGTAATAACTTTATTATAATAATAAAAAGTAACACTGACAGGGGAAATTCTGCTTTGTATACTTCTTCATATTGCTAATACTGCAGGACTTGGAAAAGAGCACTTCTATACTGTGGAATAGGTTACTTTCATTTTGTTAAATAATTTAAATACTTCTTCCATTATTAGTTGTAAGGTGTGTATGTGTATGAATACGAGAACTTACATTAGCATGTGGCTATCACCGAATAGATCAGCAAACAAGCAGCCTCAATTAGCATACATAACATAAACCAGTGCTTTGGGAGCTTATAAGTGTTTAATTGCAATTCATCCCCATTAAAAAAAAAAACAGCTGTCAATGAGAGAAAAATGTCCTGCATATTCTAGCCAAACTTTTGAGCGATCTGAACATCTTTCAATGGAATAAATGCACGATTATGTTTACATCCATGCTCATCTCTAAACTCTAAAGTGTAGGCAAAGTCAGGACAACGTATTTTACACTAGGAATCAGCCATGTTAATCGTGTAACATCAGATGCAGAATGTTGATAGATAGTATGACTGGATTAGACATTACTTCTTTATAGAGCCACTAGAATCCTTTTTGCCACTGGTCAACCCAGCCCAGACTACAAAAGAAGCCAAATAATGTATTATTTTTTTTCAACAAAGTGACACTAATTTAGCATCTTCATGGAAATGTATGGTACAGTGTTTCATTTACAGTTCATCCCCACTAATGTCACTTTTTATTTTTGCCTTATGTCAATAGAGTTCATTTTAACAAGGAAAAATAACATAGTTTCAGTAAGTTGTTGGGAAAAAGAACTGGAGCTGGAAAACTGCTTGAAACCATATGAAATATTATTTCTGTATGTGATGCTATGGCTGCTATCTAACTAAGTGTGAATTCTTGTTAGTCCTGATTGTACAGTGTCATATTCGACCCAAAGCCTTAAAACTGACAACACAAAAACACACTGGAATTACACGAGTTGCCTTCAGTGTTACCATGCGCTCACTATCATTTGCCAAATTAATTTGCCCCAGGTTTGGCCTTACAGACAACATACAGGCTGGAATATATTCTTGGAGGCGGGTTGTTGTGAAAAACATTCTGCCACCAAATCTGTAATATATATATATTTTAATTTATTCATTCATTTTTATTATTAATGGGGGATATGTTTTTTTTCATGTTTTTTCATGTATTTGTTACATTCTCATCACTGGTCCACACAGACCTGATGTCTTTCTGGCTCCATTTTCTTTCCACGTTTACCGCGAACGCAGACATTTTATTTGAAAAGACACTATGCATGTATTTCCAAACGGAAGCTGACACCCTGTCCCTGACCAGCCAATACTGAGTCAGTGAGAATTTGGAGATTTTTAGTGATTTTCCCATTTTTCAGAGATCTCAGCAATATAATATATCTTAACAAATAGAATGGGTGTCCAGAGCTACAAAAAAAACAACACGTTGTAGAAAAATCATAGTTTTCTACCATCTCAAGGCTAATATGTATAAAATATCCTTATAACTATACTTCCAGCATGGCTAACCAATTTGGTGCCTCTGCCAGTAACCGTGCTGAGATCCATAATGTTGTGCGCTCGACACACACATATTGTACAGTTTATTATAGATACATTTGTCTCCTCTTACAAATGTGTTGCTTGTTGCTAGATGTGGCTTGTTGGTCAGTGAACGTGATACGATCACACATGTAAAACGTAGTGTGACTCAACAAGAGTTAGTTAGTAAAGGTAGAACATGCTTACCGATAGAGTACGGAAAGTCTGAACTATAGTCAACAACTCAGCATGATTGTCTTCACTGTTGTTAATGGTTACAGTCTATATTTAGAAGGCTACTCACCTGCCGGAGTTAAGTAAAGTTTATAAACGGAATATTCCTTGTCGTGTGAAGTGATTTCCACCCACGCACATCCAGGCTAGCTAATTTACGAACCCCCATGCATGAATTAAGAATATAGATATCTCTAGTTTTGTCACTATAAAATATTCAGATAGGAACAGCAGTTGTGCTATTTGTAAGAATAGCTCATACTTTGTAAGTAAACACTGTGTGATTCATTTAGATCCTTATTCATGTCCTTATTGTGTCTTTCCCTCCCAATAGTGTCTGACATCTGTCTGAGACACACTAGATTGATAGACTTGGCTTGTCATTCTCCAGTGAGACTTTCTTCGGTAGAATAAGCAGCTGTTGCTCCTTGCATGTTGCATGTTGATCAGATGCCTGGAGAAATTAAATGTGCTGCTACTAGGAGCACCTTTGTGACCTAAATGTTTTTCAGGCTTCCAAGGACTATTCACAGGAAATTAGATTTTGTACAGCAGCTTTTTTGTGCTTGTTAGAATTAACAATTGACACTGCATTCAGCCTGAGGGACAGGGATTCAGACATGGAGAAGTGGGTTCAAGAGGAGACACAAACCCCCCCAAAAACAAAAGAAAGCAGGACCAAAATAGCTCTGAGGACTGAGATGGATGTGTGGCCATATGTGTGTGACGCAGATAAAGAAACACACAGGCGTGTGAGAAAGAGAGAGCAGACAGGGGTTTTCAGATAACAGAAGCTTGTGTCAGCGTGTTTGCACACTGTCCTTACAGAAGCAAACATTTATATTACGGTGCATCATTCTCTATGAGTTAGTTTAATGATCCACAGCATAGTGATCAGTGATCACGGAATCTCATAATAACCCTCTTCTGAATCTCCCATGACAATGTGCATATTGTCTTTATGGCAGCAATAATGTGTTGTGTACTCAACTTAGAAAATGAAACAATCCATCCAAGGAATTAGAAGCAACAAGTTCATGTTATTGTTTTTACATACAGGAGGATGACACAATGATGAAAACAACTACTGTACCAACGTATGAAGCATTGAAAAGGGAACATGGGCAATGCTGTGCCCACAGAGCAGAGTCTGTACTACTTGTCTGCAAGTGTGTAATGGATCCTGCAGCTCTTTTTAAGAAGGGAAATATGTCTCGGCCACGCCTCCTGTCATTCCTTGTGTTTCTAGTGTTTTCCCTTTCCCCTGTGTCGCCTGCTTGTTTCTCTTTCTGTGTATGTGTCTGTGTTGTGGGCGTGTCGCCCCCTCACTCTCCCTTGATTGCAGTTCAGTCAACTCACCTGCTCCAAGCCTCACTCCTGCCAACCATTAACTCATGGTTAACTCAACCCAGCAGTATATCAACCCCAGTCTTCAGCCACTCGTCGCTAGATCGTCTACTCAGCTACAGTGGATCCCTGGCTTCCTGTCCGCCCGCCTGCTACCCACTTCACCCGCTGCCTCCACGAGCCGGATGTTCTCTGTCCTCCGTCCCCTTTCCCTGGAAACCCCTTCAATAAACCTCCCACCTATTGCTCCAAGTTTGTGTCCTGCGTTTGGGTCCTTCCCTTGTTGCACATGTGACAAAATATGCAGGGTGGAAATGTACAGTATCTACATCTACTGACTGGGACCATACCGGTTGTGTGTGTGTCTGTGTGAAGCCAACTCAGTACCAGACAGGATAAGTAAAAGTTCCTGTGTTTTTGTGGTCTAAAAACAGAAAGAAACGAGGCAGGCAGATTTAAACAAGCAAACTAATCAGAAGAGGATATGCTGAGGGGCAAAATTCTGATGGGCAGGCAAGGTCAGACAGATTGGAAATCTGAGATGGAAGCACTGTAAACGATCTAGGAAGAATGTCTGTGAATGGGTTGTTAGGTATAATGCAGGGCTGATGGGGAAAGACGTATCAAAAGATTTGAGGTAATTCAAATTAATTTCTCTTTCAAACTTTCAAAGCAGGGTTGGTGATTGTTGGAACAACGGAAAGACTAACCAAGACGGTTTAGATGAGTTTTATTTTGTTTCTCTCGAGTTTGAATGAAGTGTGCTTTATGATAGTCAGCGAGGTAAAATTACTTTGTGAAGGGCATATTTATTGTATGTTTTAGTTAAATTCTATTAATTGTGCAAATCCCTGTTGAATTTATTTATTATATATTCTCCTCAATGCTTGTGACACACTTCAATAGAAAATGAAAATGATCGGGTGACATGTTTCCATCACTGCTGATCGGAGCTGGAGTTGATAAATACCGTGACTACTGCGTGACTCATCTGTCCTGGAGACGACAATTGTAACCTTTCCCACTAAAGACAAAATCTAAAATAATAGCAATAGATAATAGTAATACTAGTTTAGAGACATATTAGTTTAGAGACAATACAAGGAGACACCTTCATAACACTATATATTTTTTTCACAGTTTATGTTGTGGGATATGCAGCATTCCCCTTTATGTTTCTATCTTTTTTAATAGTTTTTATTGGTTTAAAAAATAGGCAAACTATAACACACTGCTGGGTTTGCAGGTCACCATTTTTCTCCATATTTTCATTTCCTTTAGCTCAGCTTAAGAAATGTGAACTTGCGTGACTATGATGATACATTGGTCAAAGAGTGGTGCTTTGGAATAAGTTCTGAACTATAACTTTAGCTCCCTCTGATTGGCATAATATCATTGGAATCCATATCATATTTTGACTTCAAAAATGACCTGACTTCTTATAGCATCCATAATAAATTCAAATTGTGTTTATAATTTTAGGTTTAATGCTATCACTGACATTAATAATGAATTCTTACTATATATTTAAATGAATTATCCATTTCTATGCTCTGCTTGGAATATAATCTCAACTGTAAAGAGGAGAGACATTTTATGCACATTCAGGGAAATTGCTGAATTCTTAAAAAGAGCTCTTTAGCTCTGAGACAAGAAATCTGTGTAAAAGTACAGGGTTTATAATATGAAAATGGCAGTTATCAGACAGGCTTTTCTTTCTCCAATGTTTTTTGGTATAGAGTTTTATTTATTTACGTTTGACAGTTTCCTGAATTTCTTTTGATATTTTATAGGAACGTGTAAAGCACCTTGTAACTCTGGTTTAAAAGGTGCTATAAAACCAGACTCAAAAGTCTACTAACTTACTATTAAGTCTCGTCCTGTTCGTTAGATGTTTTGTGTTTTTGTACTTCCTGTTTTATTTTGTTACTGAAGCGTACAGGGAAAAACACTACACTGAACAGTGGCACTGGCTACGGGAAGACGACGGCAGAACCAGCAATAAATACACTTTATTATTCAACCTCTGTTCTGCCCCTTATCGCCTCTCATCGCCTCCAGCTGTTCACAAAATTTAAAGGCACAAATAATGAAGCGAGCTGCTCTCAGAAGCGTCAGAAACGGAGACTCTGTGAAGTAAATTACTCCTGATTGTATTAATCCACACTGGAAAGACTATCATATGTATTTGTCTACCTCAATCAATATATATTTCTACACTACGAATGTTTCTGCACAATTATGTCTTTTCTGCACTGAATGTATTACAAACATAATAGGGGCACTTCCCCTTTAAGAGAACAGGTCAACAAACCATTACTTCCTGACTGCTGACGGAGGAGCGTGTTGGCGCCAACTGGGACCAATGAGGAGAAGGTCAACGCCTTCACCCTGTATTTAGCCACATGTTTTACGAGTCTTTGTACACACTTGAGCGGAGCCGTCAGACAGGAACCTGGGGTTCTTTGAGCCATTCAGTCTGTGGAAACGGCGATGCGAATTGTGTCCTCAGCTGAGAATATTTTCTATGTTTGACTTATCACGTTAATAAATATATCGATTGAACTAGAGGATTACTGTTTTGATTCGACATTCAAGCTCCGAGTTCTTCAACTTTTCACACCATTAACTCTCTGGCCATGTGAACGACACGTTTCCTCCCAACGGAGTTTTCAGTCCGCTTTTCATCCGGTTACCACCGCAGGCCCCTCTCGTAGCCTTCCGTTATTTCGTCTTAACAATACCTAATCAAACTCCCGCCCACTGGTCTTGTCTCTGTCCTGAAGACACGTATGGGCTACAGAGAAATTCTTTCAGCACCGACTACGAGGAAAGGGGAGAGGGACGGGGATACGGGACCTCTTATATGATTCAACTCCTGACCTTTAATCGGCCTCAGGAGCTAGGCTCGGTCGCCTCTCTCTCTCTCTGGAGAGTACAAAACCTTGCACGACTTTCCCGGACCTGCTTTTAATCTTAATCCCCTCAGATATCCTCCGTTTAAGATAACCACTGCCTTCTTTCATCTACGTAACATTGCAGAAATAAGACACATTCTGTCTCAAAATGATGCAGAAAAACTAGTCCATGCATTTGTTACTTTAAGGCTAGATTACTGCAACTCATTGTTATCAGGTTGTCCCAAAAAGTCGCTTAAGACTCTTCAGTTGATCCAAAATGCAGTGGCGCGTGTATTGACAAGAACAAGGAAACGGGATCATTTTACTCCTGTATTAGCTGCTCTGCACTGGCTCCCGGTAAAATACAGAATAGAATTCAAAATCCTTCTCCTGACTTACAAAGCAATTAATGGTTAGGCTCTATCATATTTTAAAGATCTCATAGTACCTTATAAATCAACTAGAGCTTTGCGCTCCCAGACTGCAGGGTTACTTGTGGTTCCTAGAGTCTCTAAGAGTACAATGGGAGACAGAGCCTTCAGTTATCAAGCTCCTCTCCAGTGGAACCAGCTTCCAGTTTGTGTTCGGGAGGCAGACACCCTCTCCACATTTAAGAGCAGGCTAAAGACTTTCCTTTTTGATAAAGCTTATAGTTAGGGCTAGCTCAGGTTTGCCTTGGATCAGCCCCTAGTTATGCTGCTATAAGCTTAGACTGCCGGGGGACACCTCCCTGCTCTCCTCCTTCTCTTCCTCTCTCCTCCCTCTCTTCTTCTCCCTCTCTATCTGTATGCATTTATATAAATGTATGTTACTAACTCATCATCCGGGATACCCCGGAGTTTCTGTGTCTCTCATGTGGCAGGTTGACACTGATAAAGTTTATGTCAGGATCAGGAATCGTGGCTGCGCCTGCTGCCTTGGTTCTGCTGGACACCGGGAAGCCTTTTTGACATTTTCCTGGATTCATCCATACTTTCTCTTTTTCAACACAACATAATTTCTGTCAAATGTTGTATTTGTACTATGTTGTTTATCCTGGACACATGACATCTATTCCACGTCTGTCCGTCCTGGGAGAGGGATCCCTCCTCAGTTGCTCTCCCTGAGGTTTCTTCCATTTTTCCCCCTTTAATTATGGGGTTTCTTTTAGGAAGTTTTTCCTTGTGCGATGCGAGGGTCTAAGGACAGAGGGTCTCGTAACCTGTACAGTCTGTAAAGCACACTGAGACAAATGTATAATTTGTGATATTGGGCTATACAAATAAATTTGATTTGATTTGAATGCAAGCGCGTTGTTGATGGACGTTTTTTCTATTGTCTCTTCCAAAAACCAAACATGTGAGTAGCGGTTAAACCATATATTTTAGATCAAAAGTTCACATAACGCTTATCGTATTCTACATACATCCCTTCAGTCATTCTCCTTCCATCAGCTCTCACCAAAAGTACCACCTAAAGCCCCTATTCACAGAGGAAGTGGTACCTTGTAGGCCTCAGCAACATGCAGTAGATCTTAGTTGACCATGAAGCTGTTAAGTCCCCTATTCATAAGGCATGACCTTTGTAAACTCATAAAAAGAAGAACTTAAAACCATGTCATCACAATGCATAAAACATTTAATCACAATTAGAATGGATACAAAAACAATATTTATTTTATTTTTTCAATAGATGAAAATAATGGTTATAATGAGGCGACTATGAGTACTAAAAATTCCTGTACTCTAATTTAACTACTATTATATATCAATACTTCAGCAAGCAAATAAATGATAAAAGATATCATATTTAACTATAAGATAACCCATAGGTTATTTAAGTTAATTTTATGTCAGTGACATAGTTCTTACTTACCTCTTCTGTGGTAATGACAAATACTCCATCCACGTGAAAGTGGGTCGCCTGCTCTACGAGCTGCGCCACCAGGGCTGGTCTTAAACATGTGGGCTGTACATTCATCTTTCAACAGATTTAGATTTGGTATTTTTACTTGCTCACAGGGAGTGTGATGCTGGCGTGCATAACAATTGTTTTGCTAGTTGGCTGGCTCCATAATGATCCAATACAAACGCAATACCAACAACTCAACAGCAACAATGCATACTACGACAACAACTCACAAATTTGTGGTTATATAAAGTCCACAAATTATTAGGGGGCTCAATTGCGGTTTGCTCCCCCTTATATTTCGAATCGCACGCCAAACCTTCTCAAGACTTCGGAACGTCATCACATACGTCATCAACGCAAGCATCGATATGCGCTTCACAAAAGTTTTCCGCGATTACTCTACACACGCTTCGAAGCCTCGACACGGAAGGACACATGACTAGTTCCAGCGTTAGTCCCGTCTTCCTGTTTCCTGTCTCCCATGTGTTTGATTCCCCGGCTTCCTCGATCCTGATTCCGTCTCTGCCTGATCCTTGTCTGCTGTGCTGCTACGCCTACTACCTACCTGTGTATTGAACCTGTTTCTGTGACCCGACTGTGCCCCTGGATTATCCCTGCATGTTTTGTATGTTTGACTGCATGCACGTGTACCAACTGCCAACTTTCAGTAAAGACTGTTTTCATTTTACATTGTTCTGCCTGAGTCGTGCTATTGAGTCCCACCCTCCCTATGACAGAGTGAGAGCATATTGTCACATATATTCATAAAACAAATTTTAAGAAACAAACCTGAGGGGGATTAAACAGTAAAGATGCTTTGCTTTGTACTGTGGCTGAGACATGTTTAAAAGGAAATCACCAAACAGTAATTCCAAATGACAAAATAGTCCACTTTACTGATTGTTCCCTTATTATTTATGCAGTTTTTGTGATCAATAGTTCTAAAACTCAGCCACCAAATATTTGTTGATGCACTTTTATGTATTATTTGCCTTTTGTAATTGTCAGATCACCTTGACAAAATGTCAGTGTTGTAATTTTTGTTATATTTCTGTAAATTAAGAATCATTCGATTTTATAAGATGGTTCAAATAAAAACATATTGCATGTTGTATTAATATACATTGTCATGCAGAGGTAAGAAGCAACAAATGTGAGCCATGTAAGAGCAATTTAAATGTCTACTGTTTTAATTATATAAGTTTCCTATGTTAACCAAGCCAACTGCCATTTGATGCTAACATAGGAGTGCCGGTCAAATCAAACCAGGGCCAACTGCCATTTCATGTTAATACAAGACAGACGCATCCTGATTAGACTGATTAACTAACAAAAGACAGGACACAGCCAAATGTTTCAAACTGTTTAACTAACAAAAGACAGGACACACCTAAATCCTGATCAAACTGTTTAACATACTGAGACAGAATATTGAGTGTATCACCCAATATTCTGTTTACATAACTATTACCTTACAAGCATCAAAGTGAAGTTTGGCCCGGCCCCCTGTGTTTTTTCATCACCTCGTCTCCAAACCAAATTGTATAAAATGCCTATGTGTCTTCTTCCAACCTGTGCCCTTCCATAGACTACACTGTATTCTGTGAAACTGGTGCCATTTTGTGGCCACAAATAAATGCACAAAGACAACTCTGTCTCTATCACCATTTATTTGATTTTATATACATCTCTCCAGAGTAAAGCAGGAAAACTTCCACAACAGCCATCCAAAAAATGGCCCATATTTTTTTAGGAGTGTCGTCTGCTGCAGATTTACTGTGCCTACTGAGTAAAGACTCCCACAAAACAAAAAGACCGATAACACCCTTCCATGGAAAGCATTAGTAAAAATGCTGGATTGTTTTTAACAGGACAATGGTGTGCATACTCAAAAATTTCGCACAGGGTTTCTTTTTTTTTCCAAAACATTTTTATTCACATGAAAAAAGTGTAACAGTGCATTACAGCAAATAAGGCATTTTCATTTTATTTTTTTAAACAAAAGAACCCTTACCCACTTTCCCTTAACCCAGCACCATCCCAACCCATCCCACCGACCCCTCTCTCGGAGCAATAAGGCAACAGTACATCAATTACATACCAAATGATAGATACAATAATATACATGCACATATATACACATACCTGCATACATAAACTCATGTAAACGTACACATACTAACTTATATATATCAAGGGATGTCACATGGGCTGCATGTGTGGTGGACAGGGGAGTAAAAATATCGGTATTATAGGCAGATACAGGGAGAATCCCTACAGCGACACTATATCAAGGGGAAGACTGTCTACATCTCCAATGAGCATAAAACTTATCTGAAGAACCACGGAGAGTAAACTTAATTTTTTCCAACTTTAGGAGAGACATAGTATCGCTCAGCCACATTTTAAAAGGAGGGAGGTAAAGGAGATTTCCACAAGAGAAGGATTTTCCTACGAGCAATCAAGGAGGTAAAGGCAATGACATTGGTTTGGATATTTGTCATGTTGATTCCATCTCG
The DNA here is from genome assembly GCF_900634415.1 of Cottoperca gobio. Taxonomy (NCBI): domain Eukaryota; kingdom Metazoa; phylum Chordata; class Actinopteri; order Perciformes; family Bovichtidae; genus Cottoperca; species Cottoperca gobio. The sequence continues at coordinate 1,003,325 of NC_041360.1, forward strand.
GGGCCTACCGAAAATAGCTACATGAGGGGATGGTGAGATTTTTAGACCTACAATTTCAGAAATACATTCGAAGAAAGATTGCCAGAAGGTAGATTATTTAGGGCACAACCAAAACATGTGAGTCAGGTCGCAGGGGTCCTGGGAGCATCTATCACACCTGTCATCCAATCTATCTGGATTAATCCTGGAGAGATTAGCCTTGCTATAATGTAGTCTATGGAGAACTTTAAACTGTATTAGGCTAAGTCTGGCGCAACTGGAGGATGAGTTGACGGTTCACAGGATCTCCCTCCAAAAGTTATCCGAGAGGGTGATCTGTAGTTCCTTTTTCCAATTAGTTCTAATCTTATTAATGGCAGATTCATCAACCGGAGATAAAAGATCATAAAAATAAGAAACATGGCGCCTAGATAAAGTTCTTGCTTTAAGTACCAGATCCACTCCACTGGGAGGCAGGGTTTGGGGGAATTGTGGAGAGTGGGTCTTAACAAAATCCCTTAGTTGAAAGAATCTGAAAAAATCAGATCCTTTTAAATGAAAGGCAACCCGGCCATCAATATATAACTCCCCTATGCAGCGGAGGCCTTCCCTCTCCAAGTAAGAGAATCGGGGGTCAATTGTGGCTGGTAAAAATAGATGGTTATTACAGACAGGAGTTGCTTGAGGAAGAGTGAGCCAACCAAAGTGACGTCTAACTTGTGCCCAGATCTTTAGAGTGTTAATTATAACGGGGTTAGATGTGAACTGTGAGGGGGAAAGGGGCAGAGTGCTACACGCAAGGGCTTGAAGTGACGTGGATCGACATGAGTTGGCCTCCACAAGACACCAGTCACTCTGGGGCGAAGTGAACCAGAGCATGATCTTATGTGTGTTTGTGGCCCAGTAGTAGCCCATAAAGTTTACCAGCCCAAATAAATGAGGAAATAATATTATCAATAGCAGTGAAAAAAGATTTAGGCAAAAAAATAGGTAGGCATTGGAAGATGTATGGGTATCTGGGCAGTATGTTCATTTTTATCGTCTGAACTCTTCCTGCTAAAGTATGACAGGTGACCCCACCTTTGTAGGTCAGATTTGACTGTTGCTTTCAGGACAGTAAGATTTTGTGTGATTGCAACGCCTAGATATTTAAATCCTGAGTTGGATATTCTAAAAGGCAACGACAACGGAGGTAACTCTGTAGCCGATTGGTTTATAGGGAAACATTCTCTCTTTTGGATGTTTAATTTGTATCCTGAAAATGAACCAAAAGTAGTGAAAAGTGAGAGTATGTGTGGATTACTAGCTATAGGACCGCGCACATACAGAAGCAGGTCGTCAACATATAACGAGACCCTATGTTCGATATCCCCCCTCTGAATCCCCTTAATTCCTCTCTCTGCTTTTAGAGCAATTGACAATGGCTCCATAGCAATTGCAAATATTAGTGGCGAAAGCGGACAACCCTGACACGTCCCGCGGAAAAGAGGAAAGAATTTGGAGCGCTGGGTGTTCGTACATACAGAGGAGTGAGGAGAAGAGTACAGAAGTCTAACCCAAGAGATGAGGCCAGGACCGAAGCCCAGATGTCGAAGGACAGAAAACAAATGGGCCCACTCAACCCTGTCGAAGGCGTTCTCAGCATCAAGAGATATGACAACCTCCGGTTCGGCAGGAGAAGGCGGACTGTGGATGATGCTGAGAAGTCTTCGGACATTTGTGAAGGAGTGCCTCCCCCTTATAAATCCCGTCTGATCTTCCGAGATAATGGAGGGTATAATATATTCCAACCGACGAGCAAAAATCTTCGCGAGTATTTTCATATCTACAGACAGGAGCGAGATTGGGCGATATGATGCACAGCTCAATGGGTCCTTGCCCTTCTTAAAGATCTAGAGATAGAGACTTACATAAGGGTGGGTGGTTGTGAGCCTAGGTCGTATGACAAATTAAACATATCTAATAGTAATGGGGCCAGTTGATTTGAGAATTTTTTATAAAATAATGTAGAAACAAGAGAAGTACGATTTAATGATGTTTATTGTTTATATTAATCTCTCTCCGCGTCTGAAGTGTGAGAGCCCAACTCATCCCGAATCTGGGTGATTTGATTCGAGGCCACCCTAGCCTTTAATTGGTGGGCCAGGAGACGGCCAGCTTTATCTCCATGTTCATATATAGACCCTCGTGAATGTAGAAGGAGTTGTTCAGCCTCTCTTGTTAGGAGAAGGTCAAGTTCTGTTTGGAGCCCCATCCGTTCTTTAAATATATCAGGTGATTGAGTGGATAAGAGTTGGTTGTCTAGATTAATGATAGACTCCTCCAGCTCTCTTTGGTGTACTCTATGAATTTTATTAACATGAGACGTATGCGAGATGATCTTACCCCTAAGAAAAGCTTTAAGGGTTTCCCAGAGTAGGGACGCAGAGGTCTCTTCATTTTTGTTGGTCTCACAGAAGAATGCAATTGATTCCAAAATACACTCACAAAAGCCTGCATCAGATAGTAAAAGAGGGTCAAGACGCCAGAATCTAAATTCCTTAGGCTTATGATCAAAGTGAAGGTCCAAGATCACAGATGAATGATCTGATACAGTTATCGGTGAGTAATGAACAGAGACAAATCGACAAAATAAATGTTTTATTGACAATGAAATAATCTATGCGCAAGTAATGAACGATGTGCATGGGAAAAGAAAGAGTATTTCCTAACCGAGGGGTGTAAAAATCTCCACAGGTCGACGTAGCCATAGTGATCCATAAAAGCAGAGATAGTCTGTGCCGTTTTAGAGGGCGCAACGGGTCTGGAACTAGATCTGTCTAGTGTTGGGTCTATAACACAATTCATATCTCCTCCCAATATTAATAGATGGGAATTCAAATCCGGAATGGTGGAGAATAGCGATTTCACAAAATTATGATCATCCCAATTGGGAGCATACACAGATACTAAAATGACCGGCTTCTGATAGAGTGTGCCAGAAATTATGACAACTTCCATCTGGATCTAAAATTGTACTGATTTTAGATTGATATTGATGTAAAATGTTTTGGCTGGGTAACGTTAATAAATAACGTCCCAACAGAACGACGGTTGCAACATGCCCAGAAACAATTATGAACAGCATATGTTAACTTGGTAATAAAAAAATCTAATTGTACAAAAAATAAATGTAAACAACATGTCGCATTATGCGCTGTTTTGACTAGGTAACGTTAGATTTATAAAATAAATTGTGTCCCAACATAACGGTTGTAACGTACCCAGTCCACCATCAATGCAGTCGTGGGAGAACGAGGCAACGCTGCCCTCACCTGTTCGCCCAACCGGAAGTCTCTCCCGCACAGGGTTTCTTGAGAAGACGGAATTTTCTTTAACCCATGTGGAAAACAACCACCAAGAATTATCATCATCCTTCTCACAGATCCTGGGAAGGTGGCAGAGTGTGCATGTGTTTGTGTCTATCCACAAAGCCATAAAAAGTAGGCTATAAAACAATGTCTATATGCTTGTTTTTCCAGACCTTGTTTAACCAAGACATCATTACCACTTATAGGCTTTACATCAGCTGAGCAGCTGAATAATGGAACCTATATAATAACTAAGCAATCAGGCAGTTTACTGAAGAAAAAATATTTTAATGAATGGCACATCTCTAAAAAGGCAAGAATATGATTTCTCAAGTACAATTTTAGAAATTCCACTGTTTGCATTAAATGAAATGACAATTTGAGAATTGCTGCAATAACAATAGATGTCATCATTCTGTGAGGTGTAGGCCAATTGCTATTAAAGTTAAAGCTTCAATGTGTAAGATCTGCCAGAATTGAAATTTAAAACATTAAAACAATGAATCAACATTATCAACAGAATGTGAAGAATGTTGACGTTATGTCAAAGACGTGTTGCGTTGCAGAGATATCTACTGAAATTAGCATGCTAACTGAATAGCTCCGGCCCGTCATGTCTAGGAGGCGACAGTGAGTCACAGTCTTCCTCAGTACAGAGGAAGAAGAAGTACAGCAGAGCAGACTCGGGGTCAACATCACACCCATGATCCCTGCACACGTTCATAGTTTGCTTTGATTAAATCCAAAGTGGCAGAAACAAGAAAACGATTCACACACCCGCCTTGTTCTCACAGTCGGCGGGAGGCTGCTCCACCGGGAGACAGCACTGATTCAGCCAACTCCCCACTGGATCGTTAAACTTTCTGTTGCCGCTGTTACACAGGTTAGACCCAGAACTCCATCAGCCCGCTGTGACTACAGGTGCTGGGATATTCACCACAGCAAACTCCCCTCCTGGAAAGCAGTACTTAGTCAGCGTGGAGGACGAAACAAAAACAAGTGTCGTTCCCTTGTCTCTGTCGAAACATAGAAACTATCAAAACATAACGTGACACAGACCGTGAAGCCCCCGGTGCCACAGGAAACACACATATCTGAGCTGCACATAAAGATTATAAGAAAGCAGAGATATGTAGACTCTCAGAGTCTCAGTCTGCTCTAATGAACTAACAGACAGATAAAGAGAGAGAGAGACAGGCAGACAGACTGTTACGTGTTGTAGTATGTTACGTGCTGTGGTGTGTGGGTGTGTCTCTCTCTCCTCCGTTTACACTTTCCCCAGGTACAGCTCCCTTGGTGTTGATCCGTGTTGGAGTTGTTAAGGAGATGTGTAGCCTAATTGGGAATTTGTTTTACCATCTCTGGTGTGTCACTTTCCGTTAGGAAAGTTGTTTTCAGTTTTCCCTTTGTGTATTGGTTGGGGAGCTTTTTCTTTGTATATGAATTAAATCCTCTTGTTTTCTTTTACAAAGCAGTTGCCTCGTTCTCTTCTTCACCTGGGTTATTTAATGTCTAATTGTTACTTCCCCACCCTCCTAGACTAATGGGGAACGTAACACAGACAGAGAGAGAGAGAGAGGCAGAGAGAGAGAGATGCAGACAGAGAGAGAGAGGCACAGCCATTTAACACATCATTAACTTTTTGTATAAACAGTTTCCTCTCTGTACCGAGTGTGGAGCGTACACATTTATAAAAACAGCTGTAAAAAGATCAACCCTTGCTTTGACTAAAAGCAACCTCCCGTCAATAAAATGCTCAACCTCCAGTGAGACTGGAGTAAAAGACTTAGAGAAGAGGAAGCTCACTCCTCCACTGAGAGAAGTGTTGTGGCTTAAAATTACTTCCCCTTTCCACTCTCTCCTGCAGTCTCTCATTAAAACTGTCACTGTGCGTTTCTTGAAAAATACATCCACATGTTTCATTTTTGCAGTATCAAATATTTGTCCTTTTTTTAAGACTCTGGCTCCATTCACATGACAATTCACTCTGAAAGTATCCATCACTACTGAGATGTTAAAAGCAAAAAAACAAACAAACATATTAATTAAGACACGCATCATCAATATGTATTTGTTTTTTTACTTTTACCACAAGTTTCTTTAATCTATAATACTCCTGTTCAGTGAGGCCACACTCCTCTTTGACTCATATGGAGTCTGGCTGAGGTATTAAAACTACCAAATCTGGAAAGTAATCATCCACTTTTACACCACGTTGGTTTTTAGTTTGTTGGAGGAAAACATTTAAACTTTCAGCCGTATACATTTTTTCCTTCCGACTTACTAAGCAGGAATATCACTGCTGTCAGATACACACTCATCTCCACTAAGTGTCTCGTCCGTCTGTCCCTGCCTTCTCACAGTCTGTCCCTCTTCTCCAACTTTACTGTTTTTAGCATCACTGGATGCTTTCTTTGACCTTTTCTTACGTTTGGCAGCAGGTATTTGTTTTACTGTCTCCAGTGCTGCTGCTGCAACTTCCTCCTCCATCTCCGCTTCCTCTACCTGCTCACTCCATGTATTCTTTTCTTTTCCTGCCATGTTTTCCTGCACCTCTGTCACCTCTGCTGGCTCTCCTCCCACACAACCTGCCTCCTCTCCTCCCACACAACCTGCCTCCTCTACGCGCACCTCTCCTGGCTCCTTTACATGCTTTCCTCCCAACCCACCTTCCTCCTCTACCTGCTCCTCTTCTCCCTCCTTGTTTTTTTCTCAACCTCACAACCTACTTCACCTAGAGTATCTTGGTCATTTTTTTCCCCCCACACCACTTAAATTAACACCACACACCTCGTGTGCCAGATCGGAAAGCCCTCCGCAGCAGCAGCCGCCGCCCCTCCTGGATCAGGCGGAGCTGGGTCCCTGCGCCTCGGACAGGCTCTTGCGGTGTGTACCTCCTCCCCGCAACAAAAACATTTCATACCCGATGAGGTGACAAAAATCAAGTAATCATAATCATCTACTCTAAAATTGGAAGCGGAGGTTGGGCTCCACATCCCGGTTATTAAGAATCATATACAGCTGTCTGTGGTGAGACACTACATGCTTAAGTAACTGAGACTTACAGACAGGATCTTTTTCACCGGAGAAACAACTTTCCCGTGACTGGACAGCTCTCTGCTGAGAAACTAATTGGTTATAAATGGAGGGACGTTAGAAATAACAATTTTAGTTGCGGGTTGCATGAGAGGCATTACCTGCACAAACAAATCGTTCAACACGATACCCGTCTCAATGACGTGGTTCACCTTCTCCAGCTGGTCCAGGAAAATTACGACAGTGCCGTTCATCCGTGCCAGTGATTTAATACTGCTGTGTCCGACCTTTTCCCCAACAGCTAAACCGATATCCTTTACGCTACACGGGAAACCGGCAGAGATCTTAATGCCATGTTTCCTCGTAAGCTGAGCAAATTCCCCATTTACCATGGCGTCAGACACCGGCAAGAGAAAACCCCACACTCCTCAAATACCACAACCAAACGCACCGAAAGTCAACTATAGCCAAGTAAATTAACACCCATTATTAACAAGAAGAATCGAAAAGCACACGCCCAGCGTCTCATTCGGAAACAAACGCTGAGCATGCAGAAAGAGAGGCAGAGAGAGGCAGACACAGAGGCAGACATAGAGGCAGAGAGAGAGAGAGAGAGAGAGGCAGAGAGAGAGAGAGAGAGAGGCAGACAGAGAGAGAGAGAGAGAGAGAGAGAGAGGCAGACAGAGAGAGAGAGAGGCAGACAGAGAGAGAGAGGCAGACAGAGAGAGAGAGAGAGAGGCAGACAGAGAGAGAGAGAGAGAGAGGCAGACAGAGAGAGAGAGGCAGACAGAGAGAGAGGCAGACAGAGAGAGAGAGGCAGACAGAGAGAGAGGCAGACAGAGAGAGAGGCAGACAGAGAGAGAGGCAGACAGAGAGAGAGAGAGAGACAGACAGAGAGAGAGAGAGAGAGAGGCAGACAGAGAGAGAGAGGCAGACAGAGAGAGAGAGGCAGACAGAGAGAGGCAGACAGAGAGACAGAGAGAGAGAGAGAGAGAGAGGCAGACAGAGAGAGGCAGACAGAGAGAGACAGGCAGACAGAGAGAGGCAGACAGAGAGAGGCAGACAGAGAGAGGCAGACAGAGAGAGAGAGAGGCAGACAGAGGAGGCGTGGCTATCAGGTGAGTGGCACCCTACTAGGCAAGCCTTAAAGGAACGGAAACTGTGACACTAACACCATGAGCAGTCACTATGTCACAAAGCATCTGCAATCACAATTTTGTGAAGAGGTGCCGATATATAATAATTTGTTTCACAGTAGAATAGATTTTTGTGTGTTTATAGTATATTACCTGCCGCTGGCCAGTACGCTACTTATTTAGATCTGATGTTTTCTGCTGAGTCACTATAAAAATAAGTCCAAACTGTATGACATCGTCACATGTACAGACTGTATATGTACTGCATATTATTTAAATTATATATATTCTTAATTATTCTTTTCAATCGTCATATTAATTGTACACAATGTAGGAACCATGGTGTTTAATATCCATCAAAATTTGTTTCATTTCACAATATGAGCTCAATATTCTCATGGGAACATGTTTTCGGAGAAAGCGCAGGACCCCTGGACACTCTACAGCAGTGATTTTCAACCACTGTGCCACTAGTGAACACTAGTGTCGTGAGAGATCGTCAGATGTGCCGTGGGAAATTAACATCAGCATTATGTTGTTATGCAGCGGACTACTTGTTGAGTTGAATCTAGTAGAGATAGCTAGTTGATGAACCAGTTGTTTGTTGAATCTGATTCATTAGATCCTGCCTGTTTTCACTGCTTGCTAGCTAACCTGAGCTGGTTAGAAAGAAATTAACATATTATTCAGAAACAGTGTGACGGCAATTGTTGCACTCAATGCTCATTTTAATTCCAACAGTCCCATGATGGGTATTTGTGTGATATTGTGTAGTCTGAAATCAGGCATCAGTCAAACTAAACCACTACTGTCATGTAGTATAATGTTGGTTTTAATGTTAACGTAAAGCATTAACACAAAGGACTTAAATAGCCATGATAGTTCCGAAGCATACAGTGTAAGCAACAATTGTTCCGCCCCCAGACTTTAGAGAAAAACTGCACTGTCTGTACGTACTTTGGACTCACTTATTTATTTCCACATAACATTAGTTTATATTTACATTACATCTTGACTGTACATAAGTACAAATACATATTTATTTATTGTTCACTTAAAAAAATGCAGACTTCTAGAACTAGCTCCTCAGTGTTGTCCTCATTGTTTTACATTACATTACAGTTAATTTAGCAGATGCTCTTATCCAGAGCGACTTACAGTGAACTAACTACAGGGACAGTCTCCCTGGAGCAACTCAGGGTTAAGTACCTTTCTCAGGGGTACAATGGTGGCAGCCTGGTATTGAACTCCCAACCTTCTAGTGCTTTGTTTGGAAGGTGTACCACCACTTTTGTTATTTTTGATTTATACTTTTTATTCTTATCCTTGTGTGGTTTGCACTCTTCCATGTCCTTCCCTGTGTTTCATTCTCATAGATGTTGCTGTTATGACTCTGGGGATGAATACAGGTTTCTCTTGTCTTGTCTTATAAACATGACTCATGAGCAATCCAAAAATCATCTGAATTACAGATATGCACTCCACCCCATATGATATTATGCTGGTTTGGTGTAAGGATTTGATGAGAGAAGCTGAGAAGTCTTTGTTAGTCAGATGTAGTGGGTTGCAGTGACTTACTCACAGACGGTGAACAGGTGTTCGGGTCATTTGATTGACTCAGGTTTTCAAACTCTGTGCGGCTGATGAGTAATCATACTATTTCCTAAATTTCCCTCGGGATCAATAAAGTATCTATCTATCTATCTATCTATCTATCTATCTATCTATCTACAACTAAATAAGGTGCACTTAATCAAGTGTGAAGATTAGCGTAGACTAGGTTTTGGATTTATTTAGATTAAGAGAATGAGAGGCAGCAGAAAGAAGAAACAGAAGAAAAGAAAATGATATCCAAGACATTATATGTTTGCTGGAGTCTTCCAACTTCATAAAAGTGCTGCCAAATTATTTTATACCTCCCTAACTACGTTTCTTGCCAGTTCTACTGAAAATACCTACAAAGGGTCTGAATGCTTTTCTTTCTCTTTTGTTAAATTGTTTCTCTTATAGTCTGGGAGACACTTATCTTCGTACACGCCTTTGTTCACCCAGCATGATGGACACTGACATCCATTTGTTTAGTTCGGTAAGTAAAAAGCACTCTCACTAAAGAGGGGGCTCTTAGGTAGAAAAATAAGCCCACTGGAAAGTCAAAGTCAAAGCCAGCCTTCAGAGTGAAAATAAAAAGCCTTCACCAAAGCTGACTTTGTACAAACCATAAAAGGGCCAGTATGTTTCAGCACACCAGTACAGTCAGTATGGATAATTAGTATTTTGTTCTTCAGTACTTGAAGTGTATAAAGTCAGATCTTAAAAAGTTATGGTGGCAGTTTGGTTTAAATAAATGAATTTTGCTACTGTGTACACATGTACATCACATGTGAACTGCCTTTTAAACTGCTGTACAAACAATATACTCTTTAAATAAGTGGAGGTAGAACCGTCATGTCTCCCATTGGTTTGTGAACTACAGTTTGGAATCCACAAATTTAGGCATTTTCGTTGTTGCCATCTTAGTCATCGTCAAATAAGTGACACAAGAGAAATTTTCATGAAGTGAAAACACCAAGTGATTAAAAATTCTCAAACAAAAACACAGCCAACACCCAAACCGGACAAAAACCTGTCAAGGTAGCCCCGCCCTAAAGTATACCCTGCTTTAGTGAGTCATTTTCTCATAGACTTCAATATTATCAGACTTCTTTTTGCAGCCAGTGGAGTCGTCACCTGCTGGCCAACAGAGAGAATGCAGGTTTAAGCTACTTCCACATTGGCTTCACATTTCAGACCCGGAGGATGCCCCTTGGTACAAAAACTGGATCTTTTGGTGAAAATTGGTTGCTGACTGTTTCATTATTTCACATCTGTTTTAGCAGCCTTGTTTGTCTGCCTACAGGGCTAATGGGAACAATACAGTGGGACATGGGAGCAGCGTTGAGAATAACGGTTGAATTTGAACTGTTTTTCTCTTCCTTGTGGTGTCTTTGTAGCGTCTTTTTGAGACACACTTATTGTGTTTTGCCATTATATAAACTTATGCTCCATTAGAAGCAGCTAACTGTTAAGGCTTCCATTCTTCACCTATGTTCTTCTGTACTGTACACTAAATAACTCAGCGTCATGGCAGATGAGCTGCTGACAATTACAAAAATGATGTTGCTCAAGCAGTAAACACAACTAAGTTTTATTTTTAATACTCACATATTCGAGAGAAAATTAAATTGAGGGGTTTTCGTTGTTTCAGATTTGACCGTATGTTATACAGGTAGTGTCGTGGGTAAAGACATGCAACACATCATCCATCAGTCGAGTGAGAAGCTCAGTCTTGGCTTGGAAACCGAGTGCTGTGTACATGTGTGTGACCAGGATTAGAAATCATCCATTTCCATTCCATTTGTTGATATTCAGTTCATAAAAGGTTTTACATTTGGCTTTTCCTAAGTCTGCGATGTTTAGACATGAAATGACATGACTTATGTTTCTAGTTGGACCTTTGGACCAAACTAATAATCATATATTATCAGATAATTGTTAAAAATACTAGAATTGTTGCTCTCACCCTTATTGTGAATTTTATTACACCAAACTATTGATTACACCAAATAAAAGACTGTTGAACAGTGACATCAGGTCAGTGGGAAACCGAACTGCCTATTGCTGGTTGTACAGAGATAAGCTTACCTGCCTACATGTATTCAGGATTTCTACTGCAGTTCATCTACCTGTGTGACGTGTACCTTTTCTGTCAGTGTTTCTGCTGTTAAAAGCACAATATGTTATGTTCTGCCACAATCAATGATAACGTAAGATCCAGAATATCCAAAATTTCAGCAAAGGTCTCCTCCTCTCCGAAACAAACTGACACTGGGTAAAACTGGTAAAAACACTGAATAAAGCAGTTTCAAAATAAAAATCTCTGTTTCTCCAACATAGTTCAGTGGAAATAAGATTTATAGGCTGCAAACAAACTGCTTACGCTGCCTCAGCTTGTTTCTCTGATAATTTAAGATTTAGACGTTCAGGAGGTTTTTTCCTGGAAGCAAATAATCAGCAAAGGTCTCCTCCTTTCCAAAACAAATGGTCCTGCTGATTAAAATCAGTGTTTCTACAAGTAGCAGCTAATGTTTACTCAGCTTGTTTCTCTGAGAACTTAAAATCCATTCTTAAAGAGGATACAACGCCATTACAGGAGACCAGAGGAAACGTTACCTTCAGGAGAATTAGACATTTCTCTGGGTTTGAAAGTTGTTGACTCAACTCAAAGAAATATATAGAGTGGATATAAAAGTCTACAAACCCTTATAAATTATTGTAGGGTTTTGAAATGTAGAGACAGAAATAACAACAACGTAAATCTCAGACTTTAATTTTTATGTGATCTTCCAAAAACAAAAATCCAGAGAAAAAACAAATAGGTAATTATTAGGACATTTTAAAATAAAAACACCCACAACACCCTGATTGCATAAGTCTTGTAATAGCAATTTAAATGTCTACTGTTTAATTATGTACAAGTTTCCTATGTTAAACAAGCCAACTGCCATTTGATGCTAACATAGGAGTGTCGGTTAGATCAAACCAGGGCCAACTGCCATTTAATTTTAATACAAGACAGACTCATCCTGATTAGACTGATTAACTAACAAAAGACAGGACACAGCCAAATCCTGATCAAACTGATTAACTCACTGAGACAGAATATTGAGTGTATCAAATCAAATCAATCCCTCTCCCAGGACGGACAGACGTGCAATAGATGTCGTGTGTACAGGATAAACAACATAGTACAAATACAACATTTGACAGAAATTGTGTATGGATGAATCCAGGAAAATGTCAAAAAGGCTCACTCAATATTCTGTTTACATAACTATTACCTTAGAAGCATCAAAGGGCAGTTTGGCCCGGCCCCCTGTGGTTTTTCATCACCTCGTCTCCAAACCAAATTTTATAAAATGCCTATGTGTTTTCTTCCAACCTGGGCTCTCCTACAAGTCTGTAGGAGAGCTGTAGGAGACGAAGAGCAGGAAAATTACAAACACTATCTCCGATCCCAGAGTAAAGACCTACACGACCAAACAACCGTAAATCTACCTATGATCGAAGTACAGGGACACCTAGGTGCCGCTCTTGTTTTCCGCCCATGGACCGTGGAAGAAATGAAGGCTGTAATCAAAGATCACCTCCCCAACATCGAAGAAAGCGGTGAGAAATTCGCTGTTGAACTTTTAATATTCTGTCAGACATTTATGCCCACTATGGCTGAATTACGCAAATTACTCATTCTACGCTGTGGGGCTACCAACGCCTCCAAATGGCATGACGAGGTGGCCGGTGATAGCCGCATGGCTCACCCTACATGGACGGACGCAGACAACAACAACTACGTCATTGCTGTTACCGTCCTCTGTGACTAAATTCGCACCTCCTTTCCTACCAAAGTCAACATGACAAAGATCTCTGTATGCAGCCTAGGTGTCACAGAGTCGATTGTTGATTTTCTCCATCACCTAGAGAAGGTGTTTAACGAAAACAGCGGCATCAACCGCCCCGATCCAAATAACATGGGAGCATGGGAAACTCATCTCATCAACACCCTCCTCCGTGGCCTACGCCCAGACATTAGTGCCTCTGTTGTTGAATCATGTGTTGGCGTGTATGAAGAAGCCAGACTCGACGAAGTTCGCCGTCATGCCATTCACGCTGAAAAACGTCTTACAGCACCTAAAGAACACTCTGAAAAGCAAAGAAAAGACACAAAAGATAAAGCTCAATTCTGCATGCTCTCCACTCTGACAGCCTGGTCTCACGAGGACTCACAAGGAGCCCGTGGACGAGGTTTCCAACAAGGCAGAGGAGGATTTCGAGGCAGAGGACTAGGACGTGGAGGCCCCCCACATAATAACGGTGCCTGTTTCATCTGCAACAAACAAGATCACTGGGTCAAAGACTGTCCAGGAAAACGCAACCAACAACAGGGACGCAAACAACAGGAATTCAGTCATGACTACACAGCTGGAAACTGACGCCAGACAGACATTGGAGAGGTCGGTGAACACAGCCTGACAGGAGAGGAACACGTGCCGCCCGAAGCTTCAGAACAGGGAAGTGACACACACACATACACAAAAATTGTCAGTGCTATTGAACAGCTGCAGGGAAACGTTATGAAACCAGTGGGCACATATGTAAAATACAATGCTAAGAATTCGTAGTTCCCTACTCTGTCTTTGGACATCCTAGGAAAAAAGATTGTATTTTTGGTTGATTCAGGTGCCACTCACTCTGTTGTTAAAATTACTGATCTGCCTGACTGCAAGTTGAGTGGTAGATACATCCATTCTATTGGAGCTGCGGGTGTTACTGTTAAAGAAAGATTTTCCATGCCAGTAAAATGCACAGATATCGGTAATAACAGCCACCCCTTTCCCTCATCTGTTAAACACAGTTTTCTATTATCATCAGTCTGTCCCATAAACATGATGGGAAGAGATTTGATATTACAGTTTGGTCTCAGCCTCATCTCAACCGATGAAGGTTTAGAAGTCAGACGTTTATCTCCCATAATGCTCAACACTGCATTATGGCCACCTGATACATTATTTGTGTATCTTTGGCTCCTAAATTTTCCTCAGCGGGTTCTTTCCAATGCTGTATTCATGCCTAATGATCATTTACATTGTACTGTTCATGTGGCTGAAGGAGGTGCATCTCAATGTTTTCAGCAGGATTTTCTTATGGATGACATTAATGATGAGATAATGTTGAAGACTATGTATTGGAGCTCGCTGCGCAGCGCTATTTCTGTTATTCTCACACCCCCCCAATCAGCACTGTATCAAGTGTGTGTCAGGGGCGGTGCCACATGTCTCTCTAGCAAAAGCTCCTGCAGACAAATGGCAAGATTTGGGCCCTCTCGTTAATGACTGGCAACCCACACACACATAATTTATTATGTACTCTCCCTCTAAAGACGTCTATAAAAATGACATCAAATGTACAGCACACACACTCCGCTCTAAAATATACATTGACTCTGAATACACTCCAGGAGTGCCTCCTACACAATGCAGCCCTACCAACACCTGCAGACGGACCCCTGCACAGCCTCCAGCCCGGAGACACGGTGCTGATCAAGGATTTCCGCAGAAAGAGCTGGAAAACCAGTCGTTGACAGGGTCCATACCTCATCCTCCTCGTCACCTAGACGGCAATAAAGGTTGCAGAAAGAGCTACTTGGAAAACAATAAAGCCAGTTTTATTTGTTGCTGTGTATCGCCCTCCTGGTCCGTATTCTGAATTTCTATCTGAATTCTCAGAATTTTTATTAAGTTTAGTCCTTAAAACAGATAAAGTAATTATTGTAGGTGACTTTAATATTCATGTGGATGTTGATAGTGACAGCCTTAATAATGCATTTATCTCAATATTAGATTCAATTGGGTTCAGTCAAAATGTACATGAACCAACTCACTGTTTAAACCACACTCTGGACCTTGTTCTGGGATATGGTGTTGAAATTGAAAGTTCGTCAGTGTGTCCACATAATCCTCTTTTATCAGACCATTTTTTAATAACTTTTGAAGTCCTGTTACTGGACCACAAGCCAGTAGGCAAAATATCCTACGCTCGATGTTTATCTGAAAGTGCTGTGACGAAATTTAAGGAAGTGATTCCATCAGCACTTGATTCAATACCAGGACTCAATATCAATATAATGGAGGACTCCAATGCTAACTTTAGTCCCTCCCAAATTACTCACCTTGTTGATAGCGCTGCAGCCTCACTGCGAATAACACTCGACTCTGTCGCTCCTCTAAAGAAGAAGATCATAAAACAGAAAAAGAAAGCTCCATGGCTTAATTTACAAATCCGCAAACTAAAACAAAAGTCGAGAAATCTTGAAAGTAAATGGCGTTCCACTAAATTGGAAGAATCTCATTTAGTCTGGTTAGATCATCTTAAAAGGTATAAGAAGGCTCTCATGAGCTTCTTTAACGATAAAATTATAATTATTAGAGACAAAATTAATCTCCTCCTGACCTCAATTGGTAATGACTTAACTTCAACTGCCAGAATTTTAAAAACATCTGTAACTCCTGAAATATATCTGGACTGTTTTACTCTAATCAACCTTAACCAACTAACTTCAACAATCTCATCGTCTAAGCCAGGGGTCGGGAACCTTTTTGGCTGGGAGAGCCATAAAAGCCAAATATTTGTTTATGTATTTCCTTGAGAGCCATATATTTTATCAATTTGAACGCAACTTTATGCATGCATTTTTTAAGAATAACACGTCTCCTGTACTAATAGCGGTATCAGTGTTGCATTGAACAGGTGCTCTTTTATTAAATAAACTAAACGCTTAAGTTATTTATCTCATCTTTCAGTGTTTACTGCACGGGTGTCAAACTCAAGGCAATTATGACCTATTTAACCTCTTATGTCTGTTGGTGTTGTTTTTGTTTGTTTTTAGCGCCTTGAGATTGCTTTTAGTTTTGAAAGGCGCTTTACAAAAACAATTTATTATTTTTATTATTATTATTATATCCGGCCCGCGAGAAAATATCATATGTCTGTCATAACTGGCATCAATGCATAGCACAACCACGGGAAAAGACATTTGAGGAAGTATTTAAATGTGTGAATTAAATGAAAGTTTTTGGAAAGCAAAGGGAAACACACCACAGATCTCTGGGACGATGAGAGCTGGACTGTTTGTGCGACATAACGAATCATCTCACTGTTAAACCTGCAGCTTCAGGGCCGTGTGATCACGGACATGTATGATGCCGAGCTGCCTGTTGGAGACTCTGATGCAGAAGGAAACTTTGGTCACTACGTGTTTCCAAACACTGACAAACATCTCCACCGCTGTGTTCCCGACAGCATTCTGCTGATCAACTGAGCGCATGTGCCGACTTTGCAGCTCAGAAATTTAAATTGAACTGCTCAGCAATCCGTTTGCAGTTGACTTAAATATGTTCCATATCTTTTTGCACTTTATCC
Organism: Cottoperca gobio; assembly: GCF_900634415.1. Classification (NCBI taxonomy): domain Eukaryota; kingdom Metazoa; phylum Chordata; class Actinopteri; order Perciformes; family Bovichtidae; genus Cottoperca; species Cottoperca gobio. The sequence goes on from NC_041360.1 coordinate 1,019,838, forward strand.
AAGATGTGTATCCTGTTCAATAAATGTGGACCGTGTTTGGCCCTCGACGTAGTCCCTGTTTTTAATGTTGGCCCTCTCTTGAGTTTGACTCCCGTCTACTGCTTGCTTTGCGCAGTTTCTCCTCAGCTGTTTCGCGAAGGGCAGGGCTCCGCCCCCTACACACACACGCACACGCACACACACGCGCGTGTGTAAATGTGTGCGCTGTGCAGTCAGAGACAGAGCGGAGGAAAGGAGATGGGAGAACTAAAAACAAATCCGCTGCTAAATGTTTTACTTTAAAATTACACAGTATAATTGTTTATTACTTGTTAATCATGTTAAAAAATGTCAGCTCAAAATTGTCTGCGAGCCATATCACGTCATCAAAAGAGCCATATATGGCTCGCGAGCCATATGTTCCCAACCCCTGGTCTAAGCCATCAACCTGTCTTTTAGACCTGATTCCAACTAAACTGTTCAAAGAAGTTTTACCCTTAATTAACACCTCGTTAGTAAATATGATCAACCTGTCTCTATTATCTGGCTACGTACCAAAAATCCTTTAAAGTAGCTGTAATAAAACCACTTCTTAAAAAGCCTAGTCTTGATCCAGAGGTTTTAGCCAACTATAGGTCGATATCCAACCTACCCTTTCTCACTAAAATCCTTGAGAATGCAATTGCAAAACAGTTATGTGATTTTTTACATAATAATAGTTTATTTGAGGATTTAGAGTTCATCATAGCACAGAGACGGCACTGGTGAAAGTACCAATGACCTTCTAATGGCATCAGACAAAGGACTTGTCTCTGTTCTTGTCTTGTTAGACCTCAGTGCTGCTTTCGACACTGTTGATCATGACATTCCATTACAGAGACTGGAACATTGTGTTGGCATAAAAGGAACCGCACTAAGCTGGTTCAAGTCCTATTTATCTGAGCGATCTCAATTTGTACTTGTTAACGATAAATTCTCCATGACAGCCAAAGTCAGTCTTGGAGTTCCGCAGGGTTCTGTACTTGGACCGATTCTATTCACCTTATATATGCTTCCTTTGGGCAATATTATAAGGAACCACTCTATAAACTTTCATTGTTATGCGGATGATACCCAATTATATCTATCAATAAACCAGATGAAACCAATCAATTGGCTAAACTTCAAGCATGCCTTAAGGACATAAAAACTTGGATGTCTAGCAACTTTTTGATGTTAAACACAGACAAAACTGAAGTTATTATACTTGGCCCTAAACGCCTCCGAAACACATTTTCTAATGACATAGAAGCTCAGGATGGCATTAATTTGGCCTCCAGCACCACTGTAAGGAATCTTGGCGTCATCTTTGATCAAGATCTGTCGTTTAACTCCCACATAAAACAAATCTCAAGGACTGCCTTCTTTCATCTACGTAACATTGCAAAAATAAGACACATCCTGTCTCAAAATGATGCAGAAAAACTAGTCCATGTATTTGTTACTTCAAGGCTGGATTACTGCAACTCATTGTTATCAGGTTGTCCCAAAAAGTCGTTTAAGACTCTTCAGTTGATCCAAAATGCAGCGGCACGTGTATTGACAAGAACAAGGAAACGGGATCATATTACTCCTGTATTAGCTGCTCTGCACTGGCTCCCGGTAAAATACAGAATAGAATTCAAAATGCTTCTCCTGACTTACAAAGCAATTAATGGTCAGGCTCCAGCATATCTTAAAGACCGGAGTGTCTGTCTCTCATGTGGCAGGTTGCCACTGATAAAGTTTACGTCAGGATCAGGAATCGTGGCTGCGCCTGCGGCCCTGGTCCTGCTGGATACCGGGAAGCCTTTTTGACATTTTCCTGGATTCATCCATACTTTCTCTTTTTTTTTCAACACAACATCATTTCTGTCAAATGTTGTATTTGTACTATGTTGTTTATTCTGTACACACAACATCTATTGCACGTCTGTCCCTCCTCAGTTGCTCTCCCTGAGGTTTCTTCCATTTTTCCCCCTTTAATTATGGGGTTTCTTTTAGGAAGTTTTTCCTTGTGCGATGCGAGGGTCTAAGGACAGAGGGTGTCGTAACCTGTACAGTCTGTAAAGCACACTGAGACAAATGTATAATTTGTGATACTGGGCTATACAAATAAATTTGATTTGATTGATTTGATCTGCCACTCAACTTGCAGTCAGGCAGATCACTAATTTTAACAGAGTGAGTGGCACTTGAATCAACCAAAAATACAATCTTTTTACCTAGGATGTCCAAAGACAGAGTGGGGAACTTTTCATACGAATTCTTAGCATTGTATTTTACATATGTGCCCACTGGTTTCATAACGTCTTCCTGCAGCTGTTCAATAGCACTGACAATTTGTGTGTATGTGTGTGTGTCACTTCCCTGTTCTGTAGCTTCGGGCGGCGCATGTTCCTCTCCTGTCAGGCTGTGTTCACTGACCTCTCCAATGTCTGTCTGGCGTCAGATTCCAGCTGTGTAGTCATGACTGAATTCCTGTTGTTCGCGTCCCTGTTGTCGGTTGCGTTTTCCTGGACAGTCTCTGCTCCAGTGACCTTGTTTGTTGCAGGTGAAACAGGCACCGTAATTCTGTGGGAGCCTTTTCTTCATTACTGTTCTCTGGTGGTGGCGGGATACGATGTCCTCCTTCCGCTTCTTGTGGTGTAGCCTTGCTGTAGCGGCAGTCTGTGGTCCTAGTAGAGGATCTGTTTGTGCAGGTTGCGCAGGAGGGAGAGGTGGGAACGGACAGCCATCCAAGAGGGAATCACGCCGGCCTTTGATAGAGGGATACAAAGTAACCGTGACAATGTGTGTGTTAAATGGGTTATGTGGATTGGGACTGAGAGGGACATATGGTGGTGGAAGCGCAGGGGTAGGGTAGGACATATGATCAAACATCTGACTCTTTACGTCTTTCTTGTCTTTCTTGTCTTTCTTGTCTTCCCCATTTATTTTCTTTAAAGCAGCAGCTAAATGCCCTCTTTCCCTACACTCGGCTTCATCCACCCAGTACTTCAAACACTTTCTGTGACATTCTATCATTTCTAAATCCTTAATTTTAATTTTCTTTTTCTTTCTAATTCAATCTTCTCCTTCTTGCAACTTCTCTTTTAAGTCCCTTATTTTTAATTTGCTTAAAGAACCACCCTTTGGAAACTCTCTTCACCATATTTCTTCCTCATGACATTTACGATCGGACCCTCAGGAGCTTCTAACTCCCTACACTGTTTAGCACCCATACTAAACTCTCAGGAGACTCTAGACTCTTTACTTCTCAGGAGATTCTAAAACTCCTTACTTCTCGGGGGATTCTAAACTCCTTACTTCTCGGGAGATTCTAAACTCCTTACTTCTCTTTATAGTCTTTCACAAAATGTCATGAGGTTTGCTTAATATTTAAAAAATGGAAATATAACATCTCACCGAGTTTTATGGAGGAGTTTAAGTTCGTTGGATCATGCGTAGTTAGGTCAGTTCCAGTCAGGCACTGATCCTCTCTTCCCTTAATTTTGATGTCGAGGTAGAGGAGAATTTCAAGAATTCTGGCGCGACCACCAGCGTCCTGCTGTTCCAGACGAAACTTGCGATGATCCCACTTCTGACACCAAGTTGTTGTGGAATTTTTCCTGCTTTACTCTGGAGAGATGTATATAAAATCAAATAAATGGTGATAGAGACAGAGTTGTCTTTGTGCATTTATTTGAGGCCTCAAATGGCACCAGTTTCACAGAATACAGCGTAGTCTATGGAAGGGCACAGGTTGGAAGAAGACACATAGGCAATTTATACAATTTGGTTTGAAGACGAGGTGATGAAAAACCACAGGGGGCCGATCCAAACTACCCTTTGATGCTTGTAAGGTAATAGTTATGTAAACAAAATATTGGGTGATACACTCACTATTCTGTCTCAGTGAGTTAATCAGTTTGATCAGGATTTGGCTGTGTCCTGTCTTTTGTTAGTTAATCAGTCTAATCAGGATGCGTCTGTCTTGTATTAACATGAAATGGCAGTTGGCCCTGGTTTGATCCAACCGACACTCCTATGTTGGCATCAAATGGCAGTTGGCTTGTTTAATATAGGAAACTTATATATAATTAAAACAGTAGACATTTAAATTGCTATTACACTTCTTTGCAGAAAAGTTCAAGTTCCTTCAAATTGCGAGGGGACCTCCTGTGTACGACTCTCTTTAGGTCATTCCACATGTTTTCGATGGGATGGAGGTCTGGGCTCTGACAGGGACATTCCAAGACTTTGACTTTCCTTTTCTGAAGCCATGCCTTGGTCGACTTGGACTTGTGCTTTGGGTCATTGTCATGTTGGAACGTGAAATTCCTCTTCATCTTCAGCTTTCTGACAGAGGCCAGCAGGTTTTGTGCCAGAATATCTTGATATTTGGAGCTATTCATTATCCTGTCTATCTGGACAGGAGCCCCTGAGACAGCTGAAGAGAAGCAGCCCCAAAGCATGATGCTACCACCACCTCACTTCACAGGCGGTATGGTGTTCCTTGGATGATGAGCTGTATTGGCTTTGCGCCAAACATATCTTTTAGAATTAAGGCCGAAAAGTTCAACCTTTGTCTCGTCAGACCATAACACATTTTCCCACATTTTTCCCACTCAAACAGGCTTTGATATTTATTTTTGTAAGAAAGGGTTCCCGTCTTGCCACCGGACCCCATAGCCCAGACATGTGCAGAATACGGGAGATGGTGGTCCCATACAAGGAGTGACCAGTACCTGCCAAAAAATCCTGTAGTTCCTTCAATGTTGCCGTTGGCCTCTTGGTTGCCTCACTGATAAGTTTTCTCCTCATCCTCTCATCAACTTTGGAGGGTCCTCCGGTCATCTGCAATGTCTCTGTGGTGCCACATTTTCTCCACTTATTAATGATGGGTTTGACAGTGCTCCACGGTACATGTAATGCCTTCAATATTCTTTTATATCCCTCTCCTGATTGGTACTTTTCAATAATTAGATCTCGCAGTTTCTTAGGTAACTCTTTGCGGTCCATGGCTCACCCAGTAGGATGCAACACCAAACATTCAAGTAATACTACAGCAACAGCTGACTTTAATCTGGTTTCTTAATCTGACTTTACTTCCTGCTTTCTTACTGTGCGGACGCTTCTCTGCTTGCCCCTGTTTACCTCTGCTTACATCTTTCTGCTAATATTAATTAAATTTTCACGGATATGCCCCCCTGCACGGACTGCTGTGGACATTTACAGAAGGTTGCAGTACTTCAGGGAAAGGTATTTCATCTAGAAGAGAAGGATACAACAATACAATGGACCCCAAAGGTGAAGCTACAACTTGCCCCGGAGAACAGTCATGTAAATCACGTCGGGACTAAGCGTGGAGCAGGACTTAAAGCCACCCCTAACAAAATAGAAGAACCCGACTTGACAGAAAGAGACTGGCATCATGCCGGCAACGGCTCACATCAACCCCCGCTACACAACCGTGGATTGTAACAGCAAACACGGCAAGGAATGCCCCGCCGCCACTGATGTCTCTACAATTGACTTTAACTTCCTCCTTCTTGTATACAAAGCCCTAAACGGAACCGCACCAAGTTACACTGCCAAATCTCTAATCAACTATGTGCCCCCAAGAACATTATGATCATCCACTACTGGTTTATTAAATGTTCCCAGAAACATCCAAAAGAAAATTGGGGATGCAGCCTTTTGCAATTATGCACCAAAGCTATGGAACACTTTAGCTGCAGACATTAGGGAGGCAAGCTCGCTCAATATCTTCAAAAGTAAGCTAAAAACGTATATTTTTACTTTAGCCATTTAATAGTGATATTTTATATCTCTTTACTTTAGCCTTTTAAGTTTCTCTGATAAATATGTTTACATATTCTTTACACAATTAGTGGAAAAGTGAAAGATTAAAGAATAAACTTTAACCGATATTCATCCATCCATCCATCGTCTACTGCTTATCCGGGGTCAGGTCGCGGGGGCAGCAGCTCCAGTAAGGAACCCCAAACTTGCCTTCTCCGGGCCACATCCGCCAGCTCCAACTGGGGGATCCCGAGGCGTTCCCAGGCCAGTGAGGAGATATAATCTCTCCACCGAGTCCTGGGTCTTCCCTGTGGTCTCTTCCCAGCTAGACGTGCCTGGAACACCTCCCTAGGGAGGCGGCCAGGTGGCATCCTTACTAGTTTCCCGAACCACCTCAACTGGCTCCTTTCAACGCAAAGGAGCAGCGGCTCTACTCCGAGTCTCTCACGGATGGCTGAGCTTCTCACCCTATCTCTAAGGGAGACGCCAGCCACCCGTCTAAGAAAACCCATTTCGGCCGCTTGTACCCGTGATCTCGTTCTTTCGGTCATGACCCAGCCTTCATGACCATAGAAGAGGGTAGGAACGAAATTCGCCCGGAAGATCGAGAGCTTTGCCTTCTGGCTCAGCTCTCTTTTTGTCACAGATCCTCAGGCCATCGAACTGGAACCCCTCTCCTTCACGACTACGCCTCGATATCCTGTCCATGACAATTACAAACAGGATTGGTGATAAAGCGCATTCCTGGCGGAGGCCAACATTCACTGGGAACGAGTCTGACTTACTGCCGAGTATCTGGACACAACTCTCGCTTTGGGCGTACAGGGAATGGATGGCCCTCAGAAGTGACCCCATACTCCTGCAGCACAGAATACGCATTGTTTCTCTTCAATCAGAGGTTCGACTATCGGCTGAACCCTTCTTTCCAGGACCTTGGAGTAGACTTTACCGGGGAGGCTGAGAAGTGTTATACCCCTGTAGTTGGCACACACTCTCTGGTCCCCTTTTTGAATAGGGGAACCACCACTCTGGTCTGCCACCCCCTAGGCACTGTCCCAGACTTCCACACAATGTTGACGAGTCGTGTCAACCAAGACAGCCCTTCAACACCCAAAGCCTTTAGAATTTCTGGACGGATCTCAACCCCTGCGGCTTTGCCACTGTGGAGTTGTTTGATTACCTCAGTGACTTCCAACAGGGAAATTGACGATGGTTCCAGCTGTGCCTCTACCATAGAGGCCACAGCTCCTCACCGCAGCTTCAGCAATAGAGGTTTTGAACATTGCCCACTCAGGTTCAATGCCCCCAACCTCCACAGGGATGTCTGAAAAGCTCCGCCGGAGGTGTGAGTTGAAGATCTCCCAGACAGGGTCTTTCTCCAGACGTTCCCAGTTCACCCGCACTACCCGTTTGGGCTTACCAGGTCTGTCCAGAGTCTTCCCCCACCCCTTGATCCAACTAACCACCAGATCGTGATCAGTTGACTGCTCCGCCCCTCTCTTCACCCGAGTGTCCAAAACATGCGGCCTCAGATCAGATGATACGATCACAAAATCGATCATTGGCCGTTGGCCTAGGGTGCTCTGGTACCACGTGCACTTATGGGCATCCTTATGTTCGAACATGGTGTTTGTTATGGCCATTCCGTGACTAGCACAGAAGTCCAACAACAAACGACCGTTCGGGTTTAGATCAGGGAGACTGTTCCCCCAATCATGCCTCTCCAGGTGTCTCCATCGTTTCCCACGTGCGCGTTAAAGTCTCCCAGCAAGACTACGGAGTCACCTACTGGAGCCCCCTGCAGGGCTCCATTCAGGGTCTCCAAGAAAGCCGAATACTCCGAACTGCAGTTTGGGGCATAGGCACAAACAACAGTCAGAGTTTTCCCCTCCATAACCCGAAGGCGTAGGGAGGCGACCCTCTCGTCCACTGGAGTGAACTCTAACGTAGCGGCGCTCAGACGGGGGCTTGTGAGTATCCCCACACCTACTGCCTATTGCCTATTGCCTCAAACCTTGGGCAACTCCGGAGAAGAATAGAGTCAAACCCCTATCCAGGAGTACGGTTACAGAGCCAAGACTGTGCGTAGAGGTAAATCCCACCAGATCCAACTGGTAGCGCTCCACCTCCTGCACTAGTTCCGGCTCCTTCCCCCACAGAGAGGTAACGTTCCACGTCCCCAGAGCCAGCCTCTGCTGCCCGGGTCTGGTCCGTCAAGGTCCCTGACCATCATTTAAATAGCCAACTATAGCGACTCATTTAATGAAAATAACTAAATACATACAGGCAATGAACCTTTATTGTACCAATTTGCAACAGTTTTCCACAGCTCTCTCTCTCTCTCTGTATTACAACAGAAATATGAACCTTTCTATTTTTCACATTCAAATACATTTAGTAGTCCTAATTCTTTAACTAATTTAATTAGATTATTAATTATCTTAACACATTAAGTGTGGCCTCTCCTGTTGGTGCACAATAGACTGAATGTGAATGTCAATATTTGTACATCCGATCTGCATGAGATGGAACAGTGTCTCATCTGTCAGTCTGTTTCTCTCTCTTGACTTGATGTGCTTCATTGTAGAGAAGTTGCTCTCACAGATGTATGTGCTGCCAAACATGCTGGCCATTGAGAGCGCAAAATCCCTGAGGAGTGGAAAGCGGGACTCGGATAGCAGTCTCCAAAAGGAAATTCCCCTGACAAAGATCAGAAAGAAGGGGTCTGACTGCAGTTCACACATTTCAAGCTGCAACTCAGGGGGCTGCTCGCTTATAGCAGCAGAGAGGGGGTCAGTGGATAACGCAAAATCGTGAAAGTGGTTCTTAAACTGCTGCTGCTGTTTATATGTCGGCTCTGTTCTTGGGTAATGTTTTCTCACATTCGGGGACATCTTTGCACATCTCTTCACATGAGGGGAAGTGTGCCAAGTTAGGATGGTCGGATGAAAATCCTTCTTTAAACAGAACCAGTTTAGTGAGAAATGCGTTCATGTGCGCATATAGATCCCACACGGTTTGGCATCTTCCCTGTAACTGCATATTCAGGCAATTAAGGTGCAATGTAATGTCTGCAAGAAAGGCCAGGTCGAGGAGAAAATCTGTATTCCTGATTTTTGCAATTGTATCACTTTGGACGGTGTCCTCCAAGAACACAGGGATTTCAGCGCGTAGCGCAAAAAACCTCTTCAAGCATGTCCCACGGCTCATCCACCTTATCTCTGTGTGCATCAGTAAATCACCGTAAGCAGCGTTCACTTCACCCAAAAAGGCTACAAACTTCCTATGATTGAGAGACCGGTTCCCTCCTCGAATGAGATTGGTAGCCTTGGTAACTAAATCCACGACATGGCTGAAGTTCATTGATTTGGCACAGAGAGCCTCCTATAATATCAAAATGAAATTGGATTTAGCTTAAATTTCTTACGAAGAATACCCACATTCATAACCATAACAATAGCTAACAGTAACGTTACCCACCTGATGTATGATGCAGTGCAGTATTGGACAGTCAACGCTGCTCTGACGGAGGAGACCGGCAAATCCAATGTGTTTCCCTTGCATTGATGGCGCACCCTCTGTAACAACAGCTGAGAGCTTGTCTCCATGCTCATTTACATCATTTTCAACAGCGCTGAAAATATCTTGTCCTTGCAAACTTGTATACTTGCAAAGATACAAGTTTCAATAACTCCTTGTGTACTTCAAATGAACTGTTAATGGTTCGTGTGTAGATGAGAAGCTGGCTAACATCAGTGTCACATCAGTGCTCTCATCCAACACTAAGGAAAAATATGACTTGTTTTAGCTTTCCCTCAACATGATTTTGAATGTCAAAAAATCTTCGAGTGACTGTTCGACGGGACAAAGAGACGGTTTCAAAATTCTTAGCCATGTTATCATCTCCGAATGCTTTAGCCATTTCGACTGCACACCTCTTCACCATGTCGCCGTCCGATTCTGTAAACAAATAATTTGTTTCCCATTTTGGCTGAAAGATACGGTTTTCTTGGTCCAGTGTTCTTTTTTGACCGCTCATGTTTCTTTTCCCGCTAGACTAGAGGAGGAAGGCCGCGAGATCAGCACAAGAAAATCTTCACTTGGCTGCAGGCCTTCTAAATTGTGGGGACTGCTCTCTAGTGGTGAATATTAAAAATTCAAATGGGAATAATTTGCTTTATTGATTTTTGTAAAGTGACTCGCGTGCGGCCCGCGGGCCGCCAGTTGCCCTTCCCTGGTATAGATGGAACAAGTCTGACATTTACGTTGTTTTTATTTCTGTCTTTACCTTTCAAAAACCTGAAATTTCATAAGGGTGTGTAGACTTTTTATATCTACTGTAAAATAGTTGTTTTTAGACATTTTAACGTGGAAATGTTAAATATTATACGCTTAACACGCATGATTTGCTGATTAGAACAAGAGTAAGTTAACAGCAGGGTGCTCAAGTGAATTATGAATAAAGTCCATCGTTAAGGCATTTTTAAAACGTGAATTTAACACCATATGCCAATAAGAGCATATCTGGGATAGTGCTGTATAATACATTTAGGAAGTATGTTACTATGTGAAGTTCGGTAGGCTATATGCAAAATGGAGTTATTTTAATGATGATTATTGTCATTGATGTCTTCATTATTATCACATCATAATTGCCACTGACACCTAAGACCACAAATCAGACCACAAAAGAAGAATGAAAGAAAGAGTCTGGAATATTCACGATAGTGCTTTAGATATAATTGTAGTCAGTTGTTTGCAATTGTTTTCCTAATAGAAAAAGATTTGTCTTTAATAATTGATAATTAATATTATTTGTGTGAACAGATCTACAATCCGTGTGTAATCTGTAAATGTAAATTACCTTCCACAAATGTAAAACAATATTTGTAAATTCCAAAAATAAAAGAGAATATCTGTCAATAGATTTAATTGATTTAAAACTAAATGAAAAGCATTTGTGAATATCATTCTAACATTTACAACTCTCGAACAGGCATTTGTGAATCCACATTTTATTTGAGGATCATGGAGACAAACTTTCCGCTGGTTGGAAGGAAATCCACTTGATGTCACTGTTGATGATGTCACTGTTGATGACGTAATTTCTGTATTTCAGAGTAAGAGCATGCAGTCTATATGAGCAGGGTTTAACAAACATCTGTTGTAAAGAGGACTTGATAAAAGCATGAAAGACCATTCAAATATATGGAGCAGACCCCTCGACTGTAGTATTCTGTATTGAGAGATTTAGTATTTAATATAAAATGACATTTGGGTTGAATATTTTTGCTGTTAGCTTGACAATAGCTGCTGGGAGAAAAGTTATCATCTTTTCCCACCTCAGGTTCCTGCTTTTCATTCAGGAAGTACTGTTTATTATGCACTGTACATGTTCAGGACTTACTTTTATGCAAATCAAAACTTTTATCACAGCCCTGGAGCTTAAAGAAAAAGGACGTCTGCACTATGAATCTGAATCAAGTATGGATCCGGCTCTCTAATCAAGTATGGAAGTGTCTCTGTCTGCATAGCATTTGTCTGATAGAGACTTATTAAAATATATTTCTTATTCATAGACCATATCCGACAATGAAAGAGGTCCTCCTTCATTTTTTTATTCTATTCGGCACCCTTCCACTGAAGATTAATTAATCAGGAAACAATCAGGACAACTATCTACTATCTGCCATTTTCTTCCTGAACAGTATGCAGGGCATATCCTAAACCTGTCCACACATTGCATCCTAATCAGCCTTGTTGAGTGTAGCGCAGGAGAGGAGAGAGAAGAGCAGAGAAAGAGAGATAGTACCAAGATAAAACCATTTTCATTAAGTTCTGTATGGAGGAAAGTGGGGAGGCATTCAGTAATTTCCATTTGGAGTCATCAAAGCCTCTGATAGCTTTAGACCAAGACAGATTATTACTGTATGCTGCCTTAATTCCAAGACTACCAGACACTTGAGGCTCATTTTACGCACTATGCTAAAGCTAGTATATAATTTCAAGATTCAAAGATTCAAAGGATTTATCGTCAGATGCACAAAAGCTACAGAGTAGTTGTTGGCAATTAAACTCTTAAGTCCCAGCTCCTCCAACAATACAACATACAGTATATTTAAGACATACAATTAAGTAAAGTAATACAATAGTGCAGTAAAAATAGTGCAAGATGGTGCAAATAAAATGCAGGAATAAGTAGAATATATACATATAAAATAGAATAAGACAAAACAGACTAACATTTTCAATACTGGAGAATGGAATTACATACTGTACACTAACAATATATGCATATGTGGAATAAACAGTGAGTGTACTATAAACATATGTAAGTAGTGACACTTCACAGAGGTCAGGAGTTCAACAGTCTCATGGCCTGTGGGATAAAACTGTCCCTGAGTCTGCTGCTCTTGGCCCGGATGCTGTGGTACCAGAACAGTTTGTTGCCGGGGTAATGGGGTCTTTGATAATCCTGTGTGTCTTCTTCCTGCACCACTGGGTGTAGAGCTCCTCCATGGAGGGCAGCTCCGTCCTGGTTATGTGCTGAGCAGTGTACCCTCTGTAGAGTCTTAGTGTTGAGGGAGGTGCAGCTGATGGAGCATTTCATGTACAGTAAGCATGAAGAGAGAGACACTCACACAAAAGTGGTATCAGCACCTCTCTGGCTAGTAACATAAATGCAAGGATTTATACTCTGACTAGTCCACGTTTGTCTGAGGTGAAAGGCTACTAGATCAATCAAGGCTAATAGAGTTCGGTTTCACAAGACCAAAAGGCCAACTGAATTCCCGGCTTCCCTGCATATGAAAATGAATGCTTTAATATGTAGAGTCACATGATGCCCATCTTAAGATACGACGCTATTCTGAGTTCTTTCCCATAGGTAGAACTTTCGTTTCATCGAGTGTAAATAGTCTGTTTCAGCCACAGACGTGTAAAAGATGGACGTAGTCTCTGTGACGCCATTCAAATAAATGCTAAAGGCTGAAATAGTCAAATATTTTTAGATATGGTATGTTTTTGCCAGACCTGCTGCTTGTTAGAATTACAGTATGCACATACTGTAATGTTAGTGCTGGCCATAAATGAACAGTGAAGTAGCATTAATGCATTAAATAATACCGAAATATGTAATGATAATCAAGAACTCTCAGGCTTCAAAATCATGCACCGTAAACACTTGAACAGTGATTGCGTTAACTTCGGCTTTCATCCCTCCGATTCTATCTATCTATATGTTTAAACTTGTTTCAAATGTTACCTTGTGTTGGTCAATTGAAATTAGAATCATAAATTAAATAAAGAACTGAAAAACTGTCTACCTTACTTAACAGAAAGGTTAAGCAAATTGTCAGTGAGGGAGTTGGTGCTTCATCACAGAGCAGAGACCAAAGTGAAAAGTCATTGTTAAAGTCAGCCATGGCTTGAAGCCAAGTAAGAAATGACTAATGAGCAAGTCTGCAAGTCTGAGTAGCGCCTTCCAAAGAGAGAATCCTCTCAGCACTCGGACAAAGCTTTATCTGACATATCAAATCCTTCAGGAGAATGTACTGCAAACCTCTCACATAGTTGGAGTTTATGGCCCCTCACCCTACATCACTTAACCACGCTTACTCCCCGTCTTGTGCTGTCAGCCTCATATTTGGTTTGTTTGAGTAAACAGCCTGAAGACGACAATGTTCCAAAAAACACTGTTGCTGCTTCGGAGGACAAGCTGGTTATCATAAGGAGGGCTCTCAGAGGGGGGCTGACACACACACACACACACACACAGAAAGCAAGCGGTCATCATCTCTCACGTTAGCAGGTGTGATACCTCCATTATCACACCTCACTGGTGAACAGTTGGTATTGGTTTTGCTCAGTCATCGGACAAATTATATGAGTGTGTGAGCCTTCCTTGTTTTCTCCTTTTGAACTGTATGTACAGTTTTTAAGACAGTATTCTATGACTGTGGCCGTTCCTCACCTCATGTTCCTTCCCCTAATACATTTTTATTCCTCCAAGAGAGACATACTGTAGTGCAGAGAACACTGTGTTAGAGCAGGTAACTGCTTGCCCGTTGGGGAGATGAAGTAAAGATTAAAAACACCACAGTGTGCATGAAAACCTTGAAGATCCACTCTTTGAAGACCTTGAAGACTTGTCGCCATCCAGATTTAGAAACAGACATATACACACACACACAGATTGACATACACTGCAACTATATCAAAAATACATCCTCACATTGAGAATAGATTTATGTAGAGTTTAAGGCTGGTGCTGCCATTTCGAAATAAAATCTGTTGATCGATGACATTTTGTGCGAGATCGTACGGCCTTTAAATCTGACCAAACTGTGTGGGTCATTCCAAAAAAGGACATGCATTCAGCTTATTCCTGGGATTTTGATTTTCTCAGTTTACTGAAAGTGGTTGCTCTCATATTCTATCTGAGATGTTACAGGGATCCAGCAGGTAGCTAGGAAACACCTTACAACACTGGTTTCCTTGCTAACAGAGCACCAGTAAAGCAGAATACACTCAGGGGTGTAACGGTACGATCAAGACAGAAGGGAGGTGGGACTCAATTGCACGACACAGAGGCAGATAAATGTTGAATGGAACTGGTCTTTACTGAAAACTTTGCAGTTGCTATGGTACACGCATAGACAGTTGAACATACAAAGTATCAAGGGGTAATCCAGGAGCAGAGTCGGGTCACGGAAACAGGTTTGGTACACGGGCAGATACTCAGCGTAACAGCACAGTAGACAAGGATCAGGCAAGGGCAGAATCGAGTCACGGAAACAAGGTCGAGGAAGCCGGGGAATCAAACGCTTGGGAAACAGGAAGATGGGACTAATGCTGGAACTCTTGACATCGAAGTACGAAGACGAACTGGCAACGAGAGACAAACAAAACAGACTCTATATACACACCAAGAAGTGAGAGGGAACGAGACACAGGTGAGGACACTAACGAACAGATTGGGAACACCTGGGGGTAGAAAGTAGAAACAACAGAGAACAGGTAATTAACGAAATAAAACAGGAAGTACAAACACAACACAAAACATCTAACGAACAGGCCGAGACCTAATAAGGGGCAAATTTACAAAGAATGGATTGGGGTCGCTGGCAGGACCATGAATTGCGCATCCTTTGCCTCGAGGTCGGTTTCACAAAAGATTTAACGGTAATGATGATACAGCCAAAACAAGCCCTTAAATTATTGCACTCGATTGGAATTAGGGGGTGCATAGCGCAGTTTGGGATATATTTTTTCTTTTTGTCTTGTTTGTGCAGGTTTAGCGGCCACAAAAGCAGTGTAATCCTTTTGTAAATTCACCCTATAGCCACACACTTAAAAATGTCTTGCTTTCCTCAAGTGAACTTTGATCCAGGGTTAGATTGATATTTGCCACTTTTCTAAAGTAGGAAGGGTGACATGAAATAACCTTTTCTTTTCAGTGATATTCACAAATAAACATTTAAACTCAAACATTTAAACTCAAGTGAAATGGCTGGCTGGCTGGCTGGCTGGCTGGCTGGCTGGCTGGCTGGCTGGCTGGCTGGCTGGCTGGCTGGCTGGCTGGCTGGCTTGAAGGTCGTCTCTGGCAGGGTCAACCCTTTACTTTTAATCCAGTAACAGTCTCAGAGGTGCATAAAGCCCTTAAAAGTTTAGACACAAGAAAATCAGCAGATCCTGACAACCTGGAGCCATACTTTTTAAAGTTAGCAGCTGATTTCCTCGCCTCGCCCCTGGCCTATCTTTTCGATCTAACCCTGGAGACAAACGAAATTCCCCTTATTTGGAAATCTGCTTTTGTTCTCCCACTGTTGAAAGGGGTTGACCCCACTCTCCTAAACAATTACAGACCCATCTCCAAATTGTCTGTCATAAATAAAGTGCTGGAATCATTGGTAAGTCAACAACTAAAGGACTTTTTAGCGACTAATAATATTTTATCTGACCTTCAATCTGGTTTTACGAAAAAACACAGCACTACAACAGTCGCCTTAGAAGTAGTAAATGATTTTATAAATTTCTTAGACAATAGAGAACATTGTGCAGCACTTTTTATTGACTTATCCAAGGCTTTTGATACAGTGGATCATGCCTTATTGTCACAAAGACTCTATAGTATAGGTCTCTCGGATCAAGCCATCTGTTGGTTTGAGAACTATTTATCAGGCAGATCATAGTGTGTGAGGGCAGAAGGTATAACTTCTAGCTCTCTTAATGTATCCAAGGGTGTGCCACAGGGATCGGTTGTAGGACCATTGTTATTTATCATTTATATAAATAATCTTAATCACAATGTTTTAAATGCAAATTTCCATTTTTATGCTGATGACACAGTAATTTACTGCTCTGCGTCCTCCCCAAATCAGGCTCTTTGTCAGCTCCAGACTGCTTTTAACATTGTACAATGTACAATGTAATTTACGTGAATTGAAACTTGTCTTAAATGCTGGAAAGACGAAGCTCATGATAATCTTGAAAGCAAAAACCAAACACTTGAACAGACATACAGACAGACAGACAGACAGACAGACACTTTATTCATCCCGAGGGAAATTTAGGCATCCAGTAGCTTAAAAGACATTATACATTTATTAACATTACACACCCACACCCTCCTCCCTCCATTAAAAAGTAAGTACAAATACATTTTAAAATAAGCTTTACAAATTTGTTTTTGTTTTACAAATTTTTACATTTTACAAAGTTTGTGTATTGTATTATACAGCTATATATATCTCTCTTCTAGTGTTGATGTATTTACTGTGTATGTTTTACTAAGTAAGTAAAGTAAGTCTGACTTTGACCATATCACTGACTCTGACTCCAGCCACTCCCTCCTATTCTGCCATAACCCTTTCCCTCCAGTCCGTCACCTGACCTTCCCCGCCCATCTGCTCACCTCTTTCCCCAGTCCCTGTCCAGCCCAGTTGTACAGGTCAAACCTGTTGAAAAAGAGAGGCGGGACACTCAGATGAAATCAATCAATTAGCTAAACTTCAAGCATAACTTAAGGACATAAAAACTTGTATGTCTAGCAACTTCTTGATGTTAAACACAGACAAAACTGAAGTTATTATACTTGGCCCCAAATGCCTCCGAAACGCATTTTCTAATAACATAGAAGCTCTGGATGGCATTAATTTGGCCTCCAGCACCACCAAAAGGAATCTTGGCTTTATCTTTGATCAGGACCTGTCTTTTAACTCCCACATAAAACAAATCTTAAGGACTGCCTTCTTTCATCTACGTAACATTGCGAAAATAAGACACATCCTGTCTAAAAATTATGCAGAAAAACTAGTCCATGCATTTGTTACTTCAAGGCTGGATTACTGCAACTCATTGTTATCAGGTTGTCCCAAAACGTTGCTTAAGACTCTTCAGTTGATACAAAATGCAGCAGCATTAGAACTAGGACACAGGATCATATTACTCCTGTGTTAGCTGCTCTGCACTGGCTCCCGTTAAAATACAGAATATAATTCAAAATCCTTCTCCTGACTTACAAAGCAATTAATGGTCAGGCTCCAGCTTATCTTGAAGATCTCACAGTACCTTATAAACCAACTAGAGCATTACACTCCCAGAATGTAGGGTTACTTGTGGTTCCTAGAGTCTCTAAAAGTACAATGGGAGCCAGAGTCTTCAGCTATCAAGCTCCTCTCCAGTGGAACCAGCTTCCAGTTTGTGTTCGGCAGGCAAACACCCTCTCCACATTTAAGAGCAGGCTAAAGACTTTCCTTTTTTGATAAAGCTTATAGTTAAGGCTGGCTCAGGCTTGCCTTGGATCAGCCCCTAGTTATGCTGCTATAGGCTTACACTGCCGGGGGATACCTCCCTGATCTCCTCCTTCTCTCCCTCTCTCCTCCCCTCCCTCTCCCCTCTTCATCTGTATGCATTTATGTATGTTACTAACTCAGCATCCGGGGCATCATCCCCGGAGTTTCTGTATCTCTCATGTGGCAGGTTGCCACTGATAAAGTTTACGTCTGGATCATGAATCGTGGCTGCGCCTGCTGCCCTGGTCCTGCCGGACACTGGGAAGCCTTTTTGACATTATCCTGGATTCATCCATACTTTCTCTTTTTTGATCACAACATAATTTCTGTCAAATGCTGTATTTGTACTATGTTGTTTATCCTGTACACACGACATCTATTGCACGTCTGTCCGTCCTGGGAGAGGGATCCCTCCTCAGTTGCTCTCCCTGAGGTTTCTTTCAGGAAGTTTTTCCTTGTGCGATGCGAGGCTCTAAGGACAGAGGGTGTCGTATCCTGTACAGTCTGTAAAGCACACTGAGACAAATGTGTAATATTGGGCTATATAAATAAACTTAATATGAATTGATTTGATACTTCGACACCAAAGACTGTTGTAATCTGAAAAGGTGAAAGCATTGAACAAGATTGTTCCAAACATTGGTGTTACGACCCGGCTCGGCAAGGGAAAAGGAGTAACATAAAACCAGATGGTCATGGTTTAAATAAGATACATTTATTAATATAGCTGGACAATTGGCAAACAATTGCTTTTAGACAGACAAATGGAACAAAAGGAGGGCTCTTACACCAGAGCAATGAGGCGTCAAAGCCAAACAAACAGAACAATAAACCCCAACCTAAACAATTCTAAACAAAACTTGGGGTGAAAACTGGATCAATACAAACAAAAGTCATAAATAGCACTGAAGCACCTAGCGATTCCAACACAGAACACGTAACTTAACTGATGACAGGATACAACCGAATCTAGGACCCACACACACACGAGTACAATGCATATGGCTGACAACACCAGCAGCCCCGACTGTCGAGCTGGCTTGGCATTTGTAGTCACCGGTCTCTCCAGTGCGCCTTGGATTGGAGAGCCGGAACAGGTGCACAACAATCACAGCCGGTCTTCATCAATGTGGGAGGAGGAGGTGTCGCTGCAGCCAATCAAGGGGCAGCGGTCACACATCCAAATCTGCATACTTACAGTATATCTCAAAAGTGAGTACACCCTTTAGATTTTTGCAAATATTCTGTTATATCCTTTCAGGGGATAACATTATCCTACTGAAACTTTGATATAACTTAAAGTAGTCAGTGTGCTGCTTGAATAACAGTATAGATTTATTGTCCTTTGAAAATTACTCAGTACACAGCTGTTAATGTCTAAACAGCTGGCAACAAAAGTGAGTACACCCCATAGTGAACATGTCTAAATTGTGCCCAAAGTGTCAATATTTTGTGTGACCACCATTGTTATCTAGCACTGCTTTAACCCTCCTGGGCATGGAATTCACCAGAGCTGCACAGGTTGCTTCTGGAATCTTCTTCCACTCCTCCACGACGACATCACGGAGCGCACGGATGTTGGACACCTTGCACTCCTCCACCTTCCTCTTGAGGATGCCCCACATGTGCTCAATTGGGTTTAGGTCTGGAGACATACTTGGCCAGTCCATCACCTTAACCTTCAGCTTCTTCAGCAAGGCCGTTGTCATCTTGGAGGTGTGTTTAGGGTCATTATCATGTTGGAAAACTGCCCTACGGCCCAGTTTCCGAAGAGAGGGGATCATGCTCTGCTGCAGGATGTCACAGTATATATTGGAATTCATGTGTCCCTCAATGAAATGCAGCTCCCCAGTGCCGGCAGCACTCATGCAGCCCCAGACCATGATGCTGCCACCACCATGCTTGACTGTAGGCAAAACACATTTGTCTTGGTACTCCTCACCAGGGTGCCGCCACACACGCCGGACACCATCTGACCCAAACAAGTTTATTTTGGTCTCATCAGACCACAGGACATGGTTCCAGTAACTCATGTTCTTGGATTCATTGTCTTCAGCAAACTGTTTGCGGGCTTTCTTATGCATCGGTTTCAGAAGGGGCTTCTGTCTGGGGCGACGGCCATACAAACCGATTTGATGCAGTGTGCGGCGTATGGTCTGGGCACTGACAGGCTGACATCCCACTTCTGCAACCTCTGCAGCAATGCTGGAAGCACTCGCACGTCTATTTTTGGAAACCAACCTTTGGATATGACGCTGAGCACGTGGACTCAACTTCTTTGGTCGACCCTGGCGAGGCCTGTTCCGAGTGGAACCTGTCCTGGAAAACCGCTGTATGATCTTAGCCACTGTGCTGCAACTCATTTTCATGGTGTTGGCAATCTTCTTATAGCCAAGGCCATCTTTGTGAAGCGCAATAATCCTTTTTTTCAGCCACTCAGAGAGTTCCTTGCCATGAGGTGCCATGTTGTCCAGCATTCAGAGAGAATTGTGCCCAAAACACCAAATTTAACAGCCCTGCTTATCATTTACACCTGAATCCTTGTAACACTAACGAGTCACATGACACCAGGGCGGGAAAACAACATCATTGGGCACAATTAGGACATGTTCACTATGGGGTGTACTCACTTTTGTTGCCAGCTGTTTAGACATTAACAGCTGTGTACTGAGTAATTTTCAAAGGACAATAAATCTATACTGTTATTCAAGCAGCACACTGACTACTTTAAGTTATATCAAAGTTTCAGTAGGATAATGTTATCCCCTGAAAGGATATAACAGAATATTTGCAAAAATCTAAAGGGTGTACTCACTTTTGAGATATACTGTAAATAGGGAAAACAAGGTGCATGCATCCACAAAGTAATCCCCGCAGATAAATAAGGCCGTGGCCGTAACACTGGTGATTGTTTCATTCATTTTCAGTGTCTTAGCTTGTAACTTGATGAAATGATTGCATTTAAAGCAATTAAAATATTCTACACAATATTACAAACAAATGACAAACAAATGATTTAACAATGTATTGCTACTGGACTGTGTATGCAATTTCCATCGTATGTCTTTGTTATCGTACAACCTTTCTTTTCCTAATTAGTATTGATAATTGAAATGGAGTCCAAAATTATGATCTATTTGCATCTATAATTTTTCCAAATGCATGACTGAATAGACAGTGGGGCTGACTTTATTTGATGCTGTCAAAGTTAAAAAGAGGACCCAATCACAGTACACACAACAAGCAGGTTGCAAACAAAACAGAGGGAGTAGTCCAGGGCAAAAGACGACCAGACCAGCAGAGACGCTCTGGGCGAAGGACAAGAGGACAACCGGACAGCCGTAGCCCCTCTGGAGGACGGGCAGGTGGATAACTGGATGTGCAGAACCATACTGGAGGGCAACCAGACAACAGGTCGGCGACAAAGGAGGAGCCTCTCTGGAGGACGAAGTAGGTGGCAAGACCCCTCTGGAGGATGAAGGCTGATGTGGGACCACCAATGAAGTTGGGAAAGTACAGAGGGAAGTTGGTACTGCCGCAGCCAAAGCAGGCCAAGGCAGGCCACGCAGGATAAACACAGAAGGAACGACAACACCATGAAACATAGAAGACGAACCGTGAAGGAACAATGGGACACACAGGTATATACAGTACACAGACAACTAATCACAAGAACGGGACACAGCTGGAGGAGGCAAAGACACAAGGGCAGCAGGGTGATTGAACACAGGAGGATCTCGTCAGGGCGGGGCACTATTGGGACTGGATCAGGTAATATCAGATGAACATACTATGGACTGAAAAATCAGTTAAAACCTTTTCAACGTAACCACTGAGTAGACTGCAGAGGGCCTGAAGAAAAATGGTCAACCTCAATATTTAAAGCTTAATTGCACCGTTGTGGTTCAATAATGGGCCACTTACGCTTGTCTGGACTGGAAAACTAATTCAAAACCCAAGTTCCAACAGTATTCTCTGCTGTCATGCAACACCGTGGGGACATCCTAATTGGAAGTTTGAATTATTTAATTCTTCTTCCTTTGAAAGGTAAATAATATATTTGTTGTCTGAATGATACTATATCTCTGTTGAAATCGCCATTATTGAAGGAAAGAAAAACATCAACAAATCAGGTTATTCCAAACTTTTGAAGGGAATAACATTCATTATGTTTTTGTAATGTCACTATTTATTCTCAAGTAAATAAAAAAATAAGCAATACCCATATTATTCTGAACAATTTCACCATGTGCCTTTTCAATTAAACAAATCATTTCAGTTATAGTTCATTACAATAACAATATAATAGTTTTACAAGTTCATTTTATTCAGCTGTAATTTAAAAAGGCTAGTACATAATCTGTGCCATTATTTAGAAGGTGGGTGAATTTACCCGAAAATACCTACAAACGACATACCCAAAGTAAATTGAAAGCTGCTCTTCAACCATTTGCACCAGCTGCATGATTTTGGGCTCATTCAAAAGATAACTCTCGTATTGTTCTTGCAAGATAGTGAATAATCACTCCAAGTGCTTCTGGCACTGAGAAATAGTGGTCTGAATATACTGAATTTGAAGAAAATACACTCCGCCAGAATTTCTTAGTTCTTAGAAGTTAGAAAAAGATGTCTGAAGATGGGTATAGCTGGTAGTCCCGAGCTGAAATACACAGTAGAAACACAGAACCAAGTGTTATCAAGTTCACCACCAAATTTCAGATAAAAAAGGATAAAAACTTAATTTATTAGACAGGTTTGTCTAAGACCTCTCTGGAACCATCACCTTATCGTGGTGGAGAGGTTTGTGTGTCCCTATGAACCTGAGAGCTGTGTTGTCTGGAGCCTAGTGCTCCTGGTAGGGTCTCCCAAGGCAAATTGGTCTCAGGCGAGGGGCCAGACTAAGAATGGTTAAAAAACGACTTCATGAAAAAAAGGAAAAGGAAAGGAGAGACCCTGCCCGGAGGAAGCCCGGGGCCCCCGTCTGGAGCCAGGCCCAGAGGGAGGGCCCGACAACGAGCGCCTGGTGGCCGGGTTTGCCACGGAGCCCGGTCGGGCACAGCCCAAAGAAGCTACGTGGTGCCTCCCATCCATCCATCCTGTGGGCCCACCACTCATGGGAAAAACCGCTGGGGTCGGGTGCGCTGTCACATGGGTGGCAGTGATGGTCAGGGACCTCGACCTGAGCAGCAGAGGCTGGCTCTGGGGACGTGGAACGTCACCTCTCTGTGGGGGAAGGAGCCGGAACTAGTGCGGGAGGTGGATCGCTACCAGTTGGATCTGGTGGGGCTTATCTCTACGCACAGTCTTGCTCTGGAACCGTGCTCCTGAATAGGGGTTGGACTCTATTCTTCTCCGGAGTTGCCCAAGGTGTGAGGCGTCGGGCCGGGGTGGGGAATACTCACTAGCCCCCGGCTGAGTGCCGCTACGTTGGAGTTCCGGTGAATGAGAGGGTCGCCTCCCTACGCCTTCGGGTTATGGGGGGAAAACTCTGACTGTTGTTTGTGCCTATGCCTCAAACCGCAGTTCGGAGTATTCGGCCTTCTTGGAGACCCTAAATGGAGCCCTGCACGGGGCTCCAGTAGGGAACTTGCTGGGAGTCGCCATAGTCTTGCTGGGAGACTTCGACGCACACGTGGGAAATGATGGAGACACCTGGAGAGGCATGATTGGGAGGAAGGGCCTCCCTGATCTAAACCCGAACGGTCGTTTGTTGTTGGACTTCTTTGCTAGTCATGGAATGGCCATAACAAACACCATGTTCGAACATAAGGATGCTCATAAGTGCACATGGTACCAGAGCACCCTAGGCCAAAGGTCAATGATCGATTTTGTAATCGTATCATCTGATCTGAGGCCGCATGTTTTGGACACTCGGGTGAAGAGAGGGGCGGAGCTGTCGACTGATCACCATCTGGTGGTGAGTTGGATCAAGGGGTGGGGGAAGACTCTGGACAGACCTGGTAAACCCAAACGGGTAGTGCGGGTGAACTGGGAACGTCTAGAGTAAGCCCCTGTCCTGGGGATCTTTAACTCACACCTCCGGCGGAGCTTTTCAAACATCCCTGTGGAGGTTGGGGGCATTAAACCTGAATCTATTGCTGAAGCTGCCGTGATGAGCTGTGGTCTCAAGGTCTTAGGTGCCTCAAGGGGCGGTAACCCTCAAACACCGTGGTGGACCCCGGTGGTCAGGGAAGCCGTCCGACTGAAGAAGGAGTCCTTCCGGGTTATGTTATCCGGGAGGACTCCGGAAACAGTTGGAGGGTACCGAAGGACTAGAATGGTGTCAGCCTCTGCCGTGTCAGAGGCAAAGCAGCGGGTGTGGGAGAAGTTCGGAGAAGCTATAGAGAAGGACTTTCGGGTGGCACCAAGGTGCTTCTGGAAAACCATCCAGCACCTCAGGAGGGGGAAGCGAGGAACCATCCAAGCTGTGTTACAGCAAGGGTGGGACCCTGCTGACTTCGACTGAGAAGGTTATTGTGCGGTGGAAGGAGCTCTTTGAGGAACTCCTGAATCCGACTAACACGCCCTCTATAGTAGAGGCAGAGCTCAAAGCTGATGGGGGATCATCATCAATTTCCCTGATGGAAGTCACTGAGGTAGTCAAACAACTCCACAGTGGCAAAGCCACAGGGGTTGATGAGATCCGTCCAGAAATGCTGAAGGCTTTGGGTGTTGAGGGGCTGTCTTGGTTGACACGCCTCGTCAACATTGCGTGGAAGTCTGGGACAGTGCTTAGGGGTTGGCAAACCGGGGTGGTGGTTCCCCTATTTAAAAAGGGGGACCAGAGAGTGTGTGCCAACTACAGGGGTATCACACTTCTCAGCCTCCCTGGTAAAGTCTACTCCAAGGTACTGGAAAGGAGGGTTCGGCCGGTAGTCGAACCTCTGATTGAAGAGAAACAATGCGGATTCCGTCCTGGTCGTGGAACAACGGACCAACTCTTCACTTTCGCAAGGATCCTGGAGGGGGCCTGGGAGTACGCCCATGTGTTTTGTGGATCTGGAGAAGGCGTATGACTGGGTCCCCCAGGTGATACTGTGGGAGGTGCTGCGGGAGTATGGGGTGAGGGGGTCACTTTTGAGGGCCATCCAATCCCTGTACGCCCAAAAGCGAGAGTTGTGTCCGGATACTCGGTAGCAAGTCGGACTCGTTTCCAGTGAATGTTGGCCTCCGCCAGGGCTGTGCTTTATCACCAATCCTGTTCGTGATTTTCATGGATAGGATATCGAGGCGTAGTCGTGGAGAAGAGGGGTTGCAGTTCGGTGACCTGGGGATCTCATCGCTGCTCTTTGCACATGATGTGGTCCTTATGGCATCATCGGGCTGTGACCTTCAACAGTCAGTGGATCTGTTCGCAACCAAGTGTGAAGCGGTTGGGATGAGGATCAGCACCTCTAAATCTGAGGCCATGGCTCTCAGCAGGAAACCGGTGGATTGCCTACTCCGGGTAGGGAATGAGCCATTACCCCAAGTGAAGGAGTTTAAGTACCTCGGGGTCTTGTTCGCGAGTGAGGGGACGATGGAGCGAGAGATTGGCCGGAGAATCGGAGCAGCAGGGGCGGTATTACAGTCACTTTACCACACCGTTGTGACGAAAAGAGAGCTGAGCCAGAAGGCAAAGCTCTCAATATACCGGTCGATCTTCGTTCCTACCCTCACCTATGGTCATGAAGGCTGGGTCATGACCGAAAGAACGAGATCACGGGTACAAGCGGCCGAAATGGGTTTTCTCAGACGGGTGGCTGGCGTCTCCCTTAGAGATAGGGTGAGAAGCTCAGCCATCCGTGAGAGACTCGGAGTAGAGCCGCTGCTCCTTTACGTTGAAAGGAGCCAGTTAAGATGGTTCAGGCATGGTGTTCCAGGTACGTCCAGCTGGGAGGAGACCCCGGGGAAGACCCAGGACTCGGTGGAGAGATTATATCTCCTCACTGGCCTGGGAACGCCTCAGGATCCCCGAGTCGGAGCTGGAGGATGTGGCCCGGAGAAGGGAAGATTGGGGTTCCTCACTGGAGCTGCTGCCCCAGCGACCCGATCCCGGATAAGCGGTAGACGGTGGATGGATGGATGGAGGTTTGTCTAAGAGTAACACCTTTATTAATAAATATTCTTTTTATTTATTTATAAAAAACTATTATATACCCATATAAGTAAGTAAGTGAGTAAGTGAAGTATAAGACATTTTTTTCTAATATGTTTATGTTTTTTTTGTATTTTTTTCTGTACAATAAATAATAAATATTATTTTGGAAATAAATTTAATTTTGAAAAAACAAACCAAGGGAAGTGACGCATCTAACGAAGAGGCACTAGTTTTCTATACGATGCGCGCGCCACCAGGACGTTGAGCTGGCCCAGGGTCAGTCTATAACAAAAGAAGTGGGTGGGTACTTTCTTATCAAGTTGACACTCATTGGCTCATGAAGGTATTAAAAAAACCCATCGAAGCTCCGATTGGCTCAAATGAAGTGTCAATCTAATGCTGAGAGCCCGCGCTAAAACCAGGACATGTCTGAACCGTGATGAGCGCACGATATATTAAGTTATGACTGTTTATGATCACACAATGTAAAAATCGATCAGCTGATTTCACAGATTGCAACACCTGTTCATGGACTTTTATTGATGTGACGATGTTCACAGTGGATATCTTTTTACCGGAAACGAACGTGTGGACATCTGGCAATGGCTTATGAGCATCTTTTTCAAAATATTGCTGAAAAGAGGATATTTTATGAGGCTTTATAGGTAAGTGGGCTCAAAGTTATGATTTTGATTTTGAGTGTACTTGCTAGTTTGAGGAGCTGATTGTACCGCTGTTGTGATTTTCATCTCCATATTAAAATAGACGAGATTCTAAGCTTTCCAAAAATATAAAAAGAAATCTAACACCTGCTGGACCCGCCAGCGGGCCCGCGCACGGTGAGAGGTTGAGCAGAATCCCACTGTGCTGTAAAACATTCCAGGTAATGTTACGTTTGGTAAAATGGAATAAGCTGCCAACATTCTCAGGAATGACTTGGTTTGTTTATGGTTATTATTTAGGAAGATTTTCCTTGTGTGGTGTGAGGGTCTAAGGACAGAGGGTCATATGCTGTACGGTCCGTAAAGCCCACTGAGACAAATGTGTCATTTGTGATATTAGGCTGTATGAATAAATTTGATTTGATTTGATTTATGGCATCTCATGTCAAGTGTTTCACAGTAACTGAATACAACAGTGAGATGTAAATTCACAGCTCATACATGAAGGATAAACACAGGGTGAGAAAGTTACTTACAAATGTGCAACAAATAATTTAGTCTCTTTTCGAGCTATCTATCAGTGCTTTTATCAGTGCACTTTGCCAGTGATGGGAGCAGCCTTGGTGCTCTGATTAGCACACTTTTCTTCTTAGAGTTGCTATTTCTCATGCACAATATTCTGAAAGAAAAGCTGATGATTCACTCTGCCTTTATTCAAGAGTATCAAACAACGCACTGGAAACTTTCTTATGAAAGGAAGTGATTTATGAGTGACTACACACAAGCAACAGAGATTCACCTACAAAAGTCAAGGACTCCCACTCAGGCACATGACGAGAGTTTTGGGTATACCATCACGCAAAAAACATCAAAGCCACTAGGACAGGGGTCGGGAACCTATGGCTCGCGAGCCAATTATGACTCTTTCGATGACGCAATATGGCTCACAGACAATTTTGAGCTAACATTTTTTAACACCATTAACAAGCAAGAAATAATTGTACTGTGACATTTTAAAGTAAAACATTTAACAGAAATTAGTTTTGAAAATAAAATTCCAAATATAAAATATTTTGATCCATTTTAATCTGTCAACGGCAAAACTAAATTTTAATTGGATAATGCGGAACGACACAGGTCAAGAAAGAAACTCCTCCTTTTCGTCAGGTAACCAGCTAGTTTATCTGCCTCGAACCCTTAAAACGGAAAAGATGTCAAAAAGAAAAAAATATGAGGATTACCATACGTTCCAGGCCGCGTGGACAGAGGACTTTGCCTTTGTGGAGAGAGCAGGATCTGTGGTATGTTTGATATGCAACGATAAAATTGCATCAATGATACGGACAAATGTAAAGCGGCACTTTGATACACACCATGCTTCATGTGCATCGAAATATCCAGCTGGGGACAGCAGGAAAAAGGCAAGCGAAGAGCTACAGCGGAGAGTGCTAACCAGTCAGCAGCAACTCCTTGGATGGACCAAGCAAGGTGAAGGGAGATAAGCTAGCTTTGCTGGTGCTTTGGCAATGGCTCAACAAGAGGAGAGGATTTATTCAAGTCTTTCATGGAGTTCGACAAAAAAAAATATCTAGCAATGGATAAACTGATTTCTGTGTGTACTGATGGTGCACCCTGTATGTTGGGGAAAAACAGGATTTGTCACGCTTCTTCGTGAACATGAAAATAGACCCATCCTAAGTTTTCATTGCATTCTGCACCAGGAGGCGCTTTGTGCTCAAATGTGTGGCGAGCAGCTTGGTGAGGTGATGTCATTCGAGTGGTCAACTTTATTGTTGCCCGAGCTTTAAATCATCGCCAGTTTAAAGCACTGTCAGGAGTCAGACATGTGGGTGAGTCAAGTCCCTTAATGGAGAGTTAGAAATACTTGCGCGACAGCGAGCAGAGCTGACGAGTGAACACAAGTGGACAGAAATTAAAAAACTTCAACCTGAAGACCAGCTGATTCTTAAAACTTGGAATGAGCTTCCGGTCACAAACTGCACAATGCAGCGTGTGAGTGTTGCCATATTGACCATGTTTGGCTGTACATATGCATGTGATCATCTGAGGAACATTAACACCAACCTACGCTCACATTTAAATGATGGAAGCCCCAACGCCTGCATGAAGCTGAACCTCACCACTTATGAACCAGACTACAAGGCCATCAGCAAAACCATACAGCACCAGAAGTCGCATTAATGGTAAGACGTATTTAATTTATTATTGGTCAGCTACAGTATATCAACAAGAGTATTAAGAAGAATAAAGATATTTATTATATATAGCGCTTTTAGTACTCAGAGATGTTTTGTACTCAAAAAATGTATGTCTTACTTAAAAAATGCACGCATAAAGTTGCATTCAATTTTATTAAATATATGGCTCACAAGGAAATACATTTAGAAATATTTGGCGTTTATGGCTCTCCCACCCAAAAAGGTTCCCGACCCCTGTACCAGAAAGAAGTACAATCATATTCTCCATCAGTGTCTCTCAGAACGTTTTTATTTCCCATGCATAGTTTGGACAAGAGTGTAATGAAACTGAAATGAAAAGTATGGAAATAAAAGTTTAGACATTCATTGTGATTTCTTCCATTATGGACATTAGAGAAATCATTAAGAAACATGTTTTACAACTAGATAAAAAAGGTTTTATGCGAGGGTTCAAATCTTTCAGAAAATCCTTCAAGTTGACGCACTTTGGACGGGGAAAAGTTCTGTATAACATAAATACATTACAAAAAAGTCTCTAAAACTAAAACATTCAGCACATTTTTATACAACACAGTGCAATTAAAATGGGGTAGGTTCAAAGGATGATTTTTCAGCACTCAGTTACTCAATTTGTAAGTAGTTACCATGACTCTGTGACTTTCTGCTTTTCTCTCTCCTTTTGAACTGAGAGAGAAAGACCAGCACAATTGTAAACACTTAGTAGTAAGATGTGTCTGATACAAGTGCTGCTCCGAACCACAACAGAGCAGAACATCAACCAGGAATTTTGAAAATGATGATAAAAAATCCTACACTTTTATATTTAGTTTCCAGTTTTGGAAACAAAATGATGGGGTGAACATGGATCAATTAATGAGGAACTCACATTTCCACATTCGCCATAATAACTTTATACGATGATACTATGTCATTGTTGTGTTTACAGCTTGTTCTGTTGTCCCTTAGTGACCAAAACAAACTTCAACAGGTATGACAATGTTTCTCCCAACCACTGATGACTTTGATTAGGCATGTGTAATAAAAAGGTCAGGAGTATCCAACACAGGTCCAGATCTGTCCTATGTTGGTAGGTATACAGTTTGACTGACATTAGCATTCTAGCAAAAAAGTGTAATAGCTGGCTTATGTGCTCACCTGCTATCATCTAATTCTATTTCCCAACTTTGCAGTTCTAGTGTCAAAATCAGAAAGGTCCAAATTCTATTTTAGAGGCTATTGTACATTGTCAAAGTCTGAGGGAAATGTTTGTAACAAATTCAGCATCTGGATGCAATATTGGCTAATGGCAACTTCAATTGAAATGAAGTCTGGACCTTAACAAACTTAAGATGGCCCATACTATACATTACTTAGTTTGCATCAATATTTGAAAAAAAGGATTTCACAGTTCTAACTAACACTGTATTGCAACTGCACCAGCAGCATGGGAACATTGCGTAAACTGTGTGTGTGAGTATGTGTGCATGAGCGAGAGAGCAATAAAGTGAGAGAGGAATAGCACAGTATTTTTCTCACACACACACCATGGGCCACAATAAGCGGTTACTACATACTGGATGTGCTTAACCTACAGTGTGACAATTCCCTGCTATGCCTTCATTGCCGGACAGAAACACAATCATTTAAAAGAAAAACAACATCTTTTAAGATGTGTATTAGAAGCATTTTTTCTGTTTTGTGCATCCCTTGGAAAATATATGAAAAGGCAGTGTCCAACCAATAATGTAAAGCTGAGTGTCCATAATGGTCATATTTTGCATGGTATAGAGGCTGGTAACTAAAGATAGTTTTTAAGGTATATAACATTTTGATTTTAAATACCCTAAAATCTGGGAGGCTACATTCTCACCAAAGTATTAACACAAAAGTATCAGTAGTTCTCCCTTCAACTTTCTCATGTGAAAAGCTGTAAGTGAGGAAGCTGTTCTGATCTAATCATGTTCCTCATCAGCATGATACAAGAGGGGATAAAAATAAACAGCGCAGGTTTTCAGACCTCACCATCAATTAAAGACTACATAAACAGAACACCAAATGCTAACGTGATAACAAAGTTCAGTGAGATCCCAGTGATTACTGTGAGAAGATATTACATATCTGCACTTAAAAAATACACTTCAACACACCCAGATCCTTCCAACAGTATGAAAAATATACAAATAAAAAATACAAGTACTCTCAGACACCAGGTAGGTAGTTTTCTGTTGACATGAAATCAGTGAGGACTAAAAGATAAATATTTCACATTTTCTTCTCCCTTGCATTTTTTGAAGAGAAAATAAAAATGTATATGTATGAAAGAAAAAAACAAAAACAAAACTGTCCATTTAGAAATATTATCCTTCAGTAATTAGTAACATTGTGATACCACATATTTGTTTTTGTTTTTTTAGCTAAAACGCTTAAGCTTCTCTAATAAGCAAAAAAGAGCCAGTGTTGAAACCAAAAGTATTATAGAATTCTTTTTTTCAGACATCATACAATATGCACAGATAATAAAAACATTAACAATGATCAAGTCTTTTCCACACAAGAGAAATTATTCCTTTGTTTAGGTCTGGAACATTAAGAGCTCAGGAAAAGACTGGAGATTCATCATAATCAGCATCAACATTACTGTATCATCATCAGTCATAAATGCCTCCAACAGTCAGTTCAACAGAGAGACAGAAAAGAGGCTGTCTAGATAAATGTTTTTAACGTCCCATAATGCAACATACTGTGAGGCCTGGGAGCGGTAGATGTTGAATTGGTGACCGGGGTATGAAGACAGAGAGTGAGCTAGATGATGAGGGCACACCAGTGTGTGCAGGTAGCATCTGTCGCAGCTCTTAGTGTACAACAAACTTTGACCCATTGGAGGAGAAATATCAGTTAATGTATGTTAGTAACACCACCTGCAAATTCTACTCTCGAGCATCAGGCCCTGCCAGGTGAGTAACAGTCATTCATTGTCATTCATGGTCATGCCATCTGAGCGCCATTTTGGCACCTATATGGGAGGACTGGCCGAGGAGGGACTTCTTAGCTTCTTGGAACCTAATGAAGGAAAGCCTCCGCTCAGAAAGATAAAGTTAGGGGAAGAGGAGAAATACTCAGCTCACTTGACATGTTCAGCACTGTGGGAGGAGCAGTAGTATTTCTTATGAGCTATGAACGTGGAGAGGCTGCTGAACTTGATATTGCAGAGCCGGCAGAAACGGGAGTTACCGTTCAGGACAGGGGAGATCACTGTGGTTTTGGGGCCGGGGATGGGGGCAGGCTGGGGTGTGGGGTCGGGATGGGAGGCTGTGTTTGGGACAGCCTTGTCTGGAAGGAGGGAGGACCCCACCGTCTCCCTCAGGACCTCAGGCACAGGTGACAAAGTCAGAGAGGGAGCCCTTGACGGAGACACAGACAGAGGGGAGCCAGCCAAAGGTGATCCATCCCCAGCTGAAGGGCTGCCGTTTGCCAGTGGGGAGACGGGAGAAGTTGTACCGCTCCTTGCCTGCCCGTTGCTGCTGTCTCTGTGAACTCGAGAGACCAGTCTGGGCTGGCTGGCCGGGGTGGTGGAGGTGGTTGCAGCTTCATCCCTGGGACTAAGGCTGGGGCTGCGGCTGACTGCACTGCCTGGCTGGGGTGGCTGAATGGTTACAACCAGGCCGTGAGTAGTCTTGAAATGCTCCATTAGGTCACATGTGATGAGCCTGTTAGGGCAGTATGGGCAGACCACCTGGGAGGCACTGGCGCCTACGACTTTGGCTCCAGCTCCTGGGATGGCTGCAAGTGTTGTGGTCGTATGGTGAAGAGATGTGGCATCGGCGGCCTGTAAGGAAGATGGATGAGGACTGGATGATGTGCCTTGAGCCTGGGCAACCCACTCAGCGGGCAGAGCTTTAGCCTCCATAGGGTGCAGAAGATCTGGGCGCTCCTGCTGAGGCCTGCTTTTGGGAGAGGTAGAAGCAGATCTCTTGAGCCTGTGAAACTGCTCCAAGGTTTGAGGTTGAAGGGTGGTGGCAGGGCAGTAGTAGGTTTTATGGGCCAGGTAGTTCTCAATGCTATTGAAGCTGATACTGCAGGCGGTGCATTTGTGGTAGTCAGTCAGAGGCAGGGAAGGGAGAATACTGTTACTGCTGTTCCGTGGAGCCTCTCTCAGACGGGGCCTTTTGCTGAGGTCAATCGGGCCATCTCCTTCAGGGCTGGAGCTGCCTGCTCCGCTGGGAGAAACTTCTTGCTTCACTGCTAAGCCCAGAACAGAGGGAGATGGTGCAGAGGCAGCTGCACTCGCGGCGGCGGCAGCAGCGGCAGCAGCAGCGTTGGCTAAAGCTTCAGTTCTAGCCATGTGAATCTCATACATCTTCTTCCTCTTGCGTGTGCGGATGGGTTGGGGAAGGAAGGCTGCTGCGGTGGTTGCCTTGGCCATGTGTACGGATCGGTGGTTGGATGGGTCATGGCGGGACGCGCAGTAGAAGCGCTTGTGAACAGTGTAGTTTTCATGACGACTGAAGCGGATGTTGCAGGCTCCGCAGAAGGTTCTATTGGGATCGTCTTCTTGGTCCTCTGCAGAACCACTAGCAGGACTCTGGCTGCCTTCACTTGCTCTTCCTCCTCCTCCTCCTCCCACACTTCCACCTCCACCTTCCCCTTCAGAAGAGGATGATATTCCTTCTTTTCCAACAGGTGTTTCTGTCTTCACTTCCACCATCCTCCCGGATTCTGTTGCTCCACTCCCTGCAGGAGGGTCAGAGTCAGAAGGAGAAGCAGAGGCTGCTCTACTTCCTGCTCCACCCTGAGGAGATGCGGACGAGCCATGTGCCCCACTGGAAGGTATCGTTGCTGGGGCTGCGTCCCTTGTCGATCCAGGGCCTGACGCTGAGGTTGCACCTTCTCCATGGTGCCTACTGGAGCAGTACAGCCTCTTATGTGCATAGAAGTTGTTGATGTTGTTGAAGGTGATATCGCACTCAAAGCAGGTGGCTCCTTTGTGAGGAGGAGTGGCTGCGGCTGTAGGTGCAGTCGGTCCAGAGGGGAAGAAGGCTGCTGGGTTGTTTTGAGGAACTGTCTGGCCCTGTTTCAAACGGCTGTGGACCATCTCTGACATTTTAGCCAGTATCTCCGAGGCCTGAGGCAAAATGGCTGCCTCAGGATTAAACATGTACTGAGGCAAGAACATTGCTCCTCCGGGAAGAACTGACCCTGTACCGCCCACATGTGCAGGGCTAGAACCAGGGGTGGGACTAGTTGGTTCTGCCTTCACAGTTGCGTTAGCTGGACTCCTCGGAGAGGTTGATGTCTGAAAGGAGGATGTGGCAGTTTGCTTCTCCTTTGTCTTCCTTCTTGCTTCTTGATCCGCCGCCTCTCCACCAAGTTCCTCTTCTTCTCCATCCTCCTTAATCTCCATTTGCTGCTCTTCTGTCTCCAAGTCTGAATGTGGCTCCTCTTTGATCTTAAGGTCAGTGGTTGGGGCATCAGGAGGACTGTAGTCTCGAGGCGTGGCTGAGCCACCATTTGCACCAGGACTGGATGAGTCTGGCGTAGGGACACAGGCCAGGGGCTCCCTCTCCTGGGGAGACTGCTGGAGCTGGGGGTTGTCAACTGATGATGGGGTGCTTTGGCGAGGGGTGGGGCTCCTTTCGGCTGGGACCCTAACCTCTAGATGGGTTCGTACATGCTGCTGAAGCTGGGCAGGGGAGTCAGAGTTGTGGCCACACACTTGACACTTCAGCACCACACCAGAGTCTCCTGGACTAAGACCTGAAGAAGAGATTCAAGAATAGCAAACTATATTAGTAGCTTCAATTTTAATGGATTTAGAATGGCAACATTCAGAACAATGAATCTGGTCAAGATTGAAATTGATCCACAGTCTTGAAAATCAACTGTCACAATGAAGATATGACTTACCAGTGGACAGGGGCAGCTTGGGAAGGCCTGGCCCTGGGGAGTACACCTCACTGTGAGACCCAGGCTGGCAAACCATGTGGCTGGTGACCAGATGACTGTAGAGGATATCCCTTGTGGTAGAAACAAAGCCACAGCCATGACACACCCCGTTCAGTGTGTCCGTGTGGACCTTAAGGTGGCGCTCACAGTTGGCTTTAGTGGTGAAGGCTGACAGACAGATGAGACAGACAAATGGGCGCTCACCTGTTGAAGGAGAGAGGGACAACCAGTTAGAGGGACAAACAGTGGACTCATCTACCAGATGGTCTGATGAACATGGTTAAGGCACATCTACAAGTTAGGTCTCAATGTTCTGACCCTTTTGTCTGTTTTTGTGTACATATACAGTAAGTCTGACTCTCACCACTGTGTGTGCGCATGTGGATCTCCAGTGAGCTGGCACTGGGGCAGCTCTTGTTGCACTGTGGAAAAGGGCAGATGCGTTCATTGGGGTAGGACTCCTTGGGTTTGTCTTGTGGCGGGGATGAGGCTGCGGCCGGCTGCTTCTGACGGCTGGCGCAGTAGTACATAAGGTGTGCCTGCAGGTTCCTCTCACTGCGGTACCAGATTCCACAGTCCTTGCATGGGAAAATGTCCTCTGATAGACAGCACATTTAGAGTTAGTTGACTGAACAGAAAACACTACATTTTGGTCTAATTTTAGTCTACTAGTCTTGTACCCTTATTACGAAGATGTGAATACACATAAAGGTATGTGCATAAATAACAGAAACCATTTTTCAGAAATCAAACTACAGCTCTAATAGGTTGAGCAAGCACTCATGTTTGCCACACACACACACACAAACACACACACACACACACACACACACACACACACACACACACACACACACCATTGCTATGAGTATCCAAGGCAACAGGAACGTAAGGGCATTGGAACAATAATTATCATACGTCTTATCATCTAGATTATTTTGTATTAAATTATGCA
Source organism: Cottoperca gobio (assembly GCF_900634415.1). Classification (NCBI taxonomy): domain Eukaryota; kingdom Metazoa; phylum Chordata; class Actinopteri; order Perciformes; family Bovichtidae; genus Cottoperca; species Cottoperca gobio. Next base: position 1,055,276 of record NC_041360.1, read on the forward strand.
GAGTTACCAGATCTAGGAATGTATAATTATATCGGATGATTATCAATGGTGACAGCAAATCTGTTTGTGTGTGTGCATGGGCATCAGCTACAGACATAAGTATGGCACATGGCAACAGGGAACTTTATTGAGTAGCCCTTGCAGGTGAGTCAAAGAGCTGCAGCGTCATCTTGTGGACACAGAGATCATTGCAACTTTAAGACAAATGCTGAATTACAGTGGATCACAATGGCCTGCCAGCACCAGCTTCTATTGCAGTAATTAGAATAACAATGTCGCGATAAAAGATGTAAAAGCTTACAAGGCAAAACATGTATAGCATAAAAGATTAGAAAGGAATGTAATATTGTATAGCCCATATACAGTATCTCATATTTCCTGTTCCTTGAAACACGTATTCTTATGGAGTAATCTTCTTCTTTGCATTTCTACAATATTGCTGGTACCTTCTAATCGATTCTTGATTCTAATCGATAATTTTCTTTGCCAAATTAGAACCAACTAAAATGTATAAACAATACATAAAATATACTTTATTATTTGAACAAAATAAGCGGCTATACTGCCAACAAAAACAAAACAAATGTCATGCCTTAAATATAACACTCACTATTGACAATGGCAGTAGCCAAGATGGCGGCCATGCCAGCTTGCTGTGGGAGGAGCTGGATGTCTGAAAGCAGTGCAGGTGGGTACAGTGACTCCTCCTTCACCACAGGTTGTTTCTGGGTTACGAGGCTGAGTGGAGGAGAGAGCTGGGCCTGCGGGGAGGAGGAGCAGGAGCCCGGAGGAGGTGACAGGGAAGCCAAGAGCCTTTCACCAGCTGCAAGCTCTCTGCTCACCTTACAAAACAAATCCTCACCTGAAAACACACAAGCTCAGGTCACAATTGGAAACCGAAAAGGCACATGGTAAGAATTAACTTTTCATTTTCATACCAGTTAATACACTGAATTGATTCTATTTTGGGGTGTGGTTGCCTAGAGATAATATGATACAAAACAGAGGAAAAACTGCAAATCTCTATATTTGAATGGCTGAAAACAGCATTTCCTGCCATTTTTACATGACAATTTACTTTAACGATCAATCGATTATCAAAATAGTTGGTGATTATTTTTTCTGTAGATCGACAAATTGACTATAGCAGTTGCAGCCCAAATGTTAAATAAAGAAGTTAAATAAAAATGTTTACGGAAAGATGAATGAGAAACACGAGGCAAGCAAGGCATTGACTCCTGAGTTAGTGTTCTGGAGCTGCTCAGAGGCTACCAGTGACAGACCGGGTTGTACTGGGCAATTGGAATGCTGGTGCATAGATTCAGACATTCAAAGCAGTCAACACACATATTGACCGGTTTACAAGAATATACAGTACTGTAAGTCACAAAGAGCAATATTCAAGCAATGCTTGCCATTGTTACATAGTAAAACTCACGTTGGCTGTAGATGGTACAGTTGGCAGCTGAGATGTCGGAGGTCAGAGGGAGCAGACTAATCCAACAGTCTGGATCTTCACACACCAGAGTCAACCTTGAGTTCTGCTCACACACACACACACACACCACGCACGCACGCACACGCACACACACACACACACACACACAGGAGATGAGTAATGAACATAACCTTGTCATTGGTTATATACAGTACATAATGAAGCAGAAGGTGTATCTTCATCTGCACAGTGAAAATAAATGTCTCCTGCTAAATATAAGAATTACAATTTTTTTGTCAAAGAGTACATTTTTTATGACTATAACAGCAATGTAGGTCTTGGTTTTTTGTTGATTGTGATTAGTTGATTAATCATCTAATTAAAATTAAATTAAGTCATTTTTTTAAAGCAAAAATGTCCAAATGTTTCAGCTACTCTGTTGTATCTTCTGGACTGTTGGTCAGACAACAACTATTTAAAGATGCCACCTTGAACCCTGGGAAATTGTGATGGCATTTTTCACTATTTCTTGATATTAAATAGATCAACCGTTTAAAACCCATCCATAAGTAATTTTAAGTGACAAATAATAATCTGCCTTGTATTGTATCTGAATTTTACAACAGGGAATTCTTTTTTTAAAATGAGTCTTACCTGATGATACACACATTACATATTCATATTCATGGAACTTTTCATAATACTAGAAATACAGTACATACAGTGTAATGTAACCATCCTATAGCTGGAACAATGTTTTGATTGGTTCACATGTTTCTCTCTTGCCTCCCTTAGAAACAAATCAAATGAAAGAGGAGAGATACTCTTAAAATACATGCCATTGTCACTTTCAAGTGTCCCTTCTCTTCTTTAACTGGGCTACTGTATAATATGCAGACCATGAGATAATCACAAAAATCCAAGCATTAATTGCTGTCAATTGGAAATACACAGTCACGCGATACTGTCCAGTGTGTGAACAGTGGTAAACACCCATTTATAAAATGAATGCCAGTGAACAGAGGATGATTACAACCCAAGAAGGAAATGAGGAAATGAGGGGAGCATGGGCTGAACAAAGCTGCATAGAGAATAAAGGAGAAGAGAAGAAAAGAGGGGAGAATGAATAAAAGAGAAAGAATGACCCCGGGAGAGTGAGAGAAGAAAAGGTAGAGAAAGAAGATCTGATGAGGTCGACAGGCTGCTATTCAGAAGGCTGACATAATTAGATCAACTGAATACACTGGACAAAGAGTGGAGAGTCACCATCCAGTGTCTGTATGTGGCGGTATGAGAGACAGAGAGACAGGGAGAGAGGGAAGGAGAATACGTACAACACACACAAATATACACACACCTGTGTGTCCGAAGTACAATCTTGTCTTTGTTCATATAAGGCTCCAGGAGCATTCCCGCTTACGATCACTACAGGACACAGGCTTATCCCATGTTCCCATGAAACACGTAAGCACACACACTTTTCAGTACCACACTGCCACTGTCATCCCATAGCAAATTACTTTACTGCAAAATTGCGTAAAATGTCACCTTTAAATGTCTCATCATGCTCAACAAACACCATTTTGATCAATAATCTCTTCATTAGATTTGACCAGCTGTTAAAAGCAATGGCTATGTAAGTGGTACATGCTCAGGGACTTTACTGTGCGTCTAACTGCCATGATGAAAGTGAATAAGGAAACACATATGGCAAGGCTCAGCTTGTGTTTTTTTTCTTTCCTATCTTATATCAAATACAACCATTTCACCATTTTATTTGAGTAATAAAACACTTAAAATGTATGATGTTCATGCATTGGCTGGATCTTTTTGGTATCAAACCCACCCAGTATTGTTAAGGGAGTTTAATGCAGTACTGCTCACTGTCCATCAGGAGGCAGCATTCGCTCAGCACTGGACCTGACAGTCCTCACACCACACTAAGCAGTTACGGGCTGAAAGGGTCACAGTTGACTCGATGGTGTATCCTGCTTGTTAAGTGTTTCCTCTGTCATACTCAAGAGATTCTTTTAATACCAATGCCACTTTGGCCCTGGTGTTACATTCATTTGTAAGGTTCTGTTTTCTACACTTAAACTAAGCTGATATCTAAAACAATTTGGAAACAACATTCTGAGAAATGGGAGCCTTTTTAAAATCTTTAAACGCTAATCAGTACTTTGTCATCAAATCCTAATCCCCTTGTTATTGCAGCAATTTTAACAGTGATTATTACTCCATTGTGTTGTTAAAACTGCTGTATTTAAAGACTGGCTGATCAGTGAAAATATGACCCTCCAAGTGAGGAAGGGATCTATCACTGGCTTTCTGGGAGGAAAACTAAGCAGCTAACAGTATGAGCCAGTGAGAGCCCAGAACAGGAAGTGTGTTTCATACACACTGGCACATTTCATGCATTTGGCCAAAAAAGGATTACCCAGCCTGATGAGTATTCTCATTGCACATGTATCTGACCTCTATTCTATTCATCTCTAATAAACTGCCAAAAACCTGTTTCCCCTCCCACTCAATTCTTCATTAGAGAGCTACAATGCACTCAGAGTACATACACTCCCCTATATGTTGTTTGTTAATAGAAAATAATTTGAACATTTTAATCTTTATCTGCATTGGATACAGGTGCAGAAGTGTAAGTACAAATCCAAGTTTATTAGAACAAAGAGTGCCGTTATAGATGTTTGGATGTATGACTGATAATGTTTCTGGGCAGCGAATATGAAAATATATTAGTAGTCTGCATCACTACCTCATTAATGATCTTTTAGGAATGAATGGAATGGAAACCAATGGCTGCCTAGAATGGTAAAAAAAACAACAACAATCAAAACACAACAGCATGGTTACCTGTGATGTAAGGTGCATGTGATTAGCAGTAAATGGAGTGGTTCCCTATAATTAGCTTAGGGACAAACACATGACAAAAACATCACTACCACACAAAAAATATGGCTTTTCTCAAATCTTTTTTTTGAAAACTGAAGTGTTTAACTGCTTCAGAAGTTTAAAAACAATTTAAAAAAGCAACATCGCTCAACAGGTATGACCAGGTGTTGTGAGTTCACATTTTTTGGCTATGAAATGTTCAAAAGCCAAAATGAATAAAACATGAAAAAAAACATTGGTATGGTCTGCAAGTTGCCAAAACTCCCACCAAATGATAAGCTAATAGTCTTTTAGATATTCTGCTAAATAAAAAATAGAAAGGCACGCAAATGAGGCCAAAAACATGATATCATATGTAGATAAATGAAAAAAGAAACTGAACACATGTGTTATTCCTAATCTGTACCCTGCCACTCCCTAAAGTGTCTTCTTACCTAAAGTGAAAACTTTTACTTCATTAGTGTACAGTAAGATCTGAATGATCATATTTTACAGCCAGAGGTAAATGTTGAGAGACCCGCAGAAGATGGACTCGTCTATGGGACAGCTTGAGAAGACAGTGAGAAGAGAGAAGGAAAGGACAGAATGAAGGAAACCTCTGAGTCTGTTGTATGTTGAAGACTGAGGCAGAGCGTATTGGATTTCATGGGGAACTAGCGCTGATGTGGAGATACTGCTTCTTTTGTTTTAATTTGTAACCCAATGCTGGAGCCGTCTGAGCTGTAAGTACTGCTAATTTGTTTCAGTCTAATTCATCACGGCCACGGCTTTGGAATTCGCCATGATAGGGCAATGGGGAGAGCTAAGCAGCGCACAAGCGGAAAACACGCACACAAACACAAAACAGTCACACACAGATTTGTTCTTCAAAATATATTAAGTAATTACTCACTGTGAGTGTGATACTTGTCCATATTTTCTTATTTGAGAATTGTTATTAAAAGTCAATGTTGTCCACTCCCTGATGGAGTTTCCTCTCACAATATACAATATCATTGGGAAGGTTATTCATCCATAACATCATAGATGTTTTTTTCATCTATGGGGTATTCAAATATCATGTCCTCAGTACGACAACACACTGATCAATTGTTGCTGCCGCAGATGATGTTGGTTTTACTTTGTCAAAGCAAAAGATGAATTTAACTCAGAACTACAACATAGCCACCAATTACAATGATAGATTATCTACAATGTCAATCTGCAAAAATAAAAACATGCTACTTTACACACTTACGAGCAGAGATACACACATACACACACAGCTTCAAATGAGATAATAAGAGTCAGAGAAGCACAGAGCCAGATCATAATGTGTGTGTGTGTGTGTGTGTGTGTGTGTGTGTGTGTGTGTGTGTGTGTGTGTGTGTGTGTGTGTAGGTGTGTGTAGGTGTGTGTAGGTGTGTGTAGGTGTGTGTGTGTGCGTGTGTGTGCGTGCGTGTGTATGCGCGTGTGTGTGTGTGTATGTGTGTGTGTGTGTGTGTGTGTGTGTAATTAACCAGGCCAGTAGAGAATGCAGATGCCAGAGATGTGCGGGTGAGTTAAGGAGAACGGAAAGAGGCCACCGGATGGTATCAAAACTCTTTTCACTTCTCTTGGTCTGACGCCGATCTCATTGACTCAAATAGCCAACAGTCAGTCGGGGAACGTGCCTCGACCCACGGAGAGTGAACCTAGGCTGCGCCGTAAGGTTTTTGTTGTTTACTGTAAACATGAGAATGAACTCCCCAAACTCAAGCACATTGTTACATCCATGAGTTGTGTTCACTGCTGGGACTGGCCACACCCCGTCAACAATGACAAAACAGATAATTTTTCCTTTGACAGAAAACACCTGCTGTAGCCTCACGGTGACCACACAATGTAATCCCACAGAGAGCAGTGCAGCACAACTGTAGCCTCTGTCTAACAGTTAGGCACGGTATTGAACCCTGATGCACAGAGTATTAAAGTTATATGAAAGTTGACATGGAATGTTTGGTCAGATTGTTATGCTTGTTTACATATTATTTGATACGTTATTTCTAGCTTTAGCAGTACTGGCTACTTTTTGTATTCCCCAAACTAAGGCATCAGAAAAGTTGTTTTGGTATCAGAGTAGAAGGTCAGGTACCGTATTCCAAAACTATTGAAAATGTTCTCACGAAACCCAGAAGAGGGAGGACTAGGAGGATTTACCATAATTGTTCCCAGCATTTCATAAAAATAACATGATTAAATAAAGATCTATAGATCCACATAGATGTACCTTGTCACCCTCTATTCCTCTTGTCTCACCACAACTATCTGCACAGTCCTCCATCTATCAGTGGGATGTCAGGCCTCCCCGGCAGAGCTCCATCTTAGTTGAGAGCACTGCCTTAAGCCCCATCAGCCAGAGGAGAGTCTTTGAGCTGCAGTCTAAGCCCCTCGCCCGGACCCCGGTCCCCTCATGAATATTAACCAGCCCCGAGCCTGGCTTTAATCTGCCTGATCCCCGCACTGCTGCCGCAGAGACGATAGCGAATCTAATTATTTGGTCTGATATTAACCCCCCGCTCCCACACCCCCATCACACATACACCATTCCCACCCCCAATGCCCTGTCCTGACTATAGCTGCTGTAACATTCACGTATGTGTGTGTTAGTGCAAACAGACACCAACTGAACTCCAGAGCTACCTTCTTTTGCCAAAGTCAGTAAACATAAAACATTCATACACAAATCATACTCACACACCCACCTCTCCAAACTAACCCCCCTCCACCTCCAGCGAAGCCTGCGACGCCCTCTCCTTATCAGGCCCAAGAACGCCCTCCTCAATACCGATAAAACTTGAATGCAAATGATGCCAGCTGATTTAATTTCTTCCTTTTCTTCCTCCATTCCCTCGTTTAGTATCAGAATGGATTGTCTGTCTGTCTGTCTGTCTGTATGTCTGTTTGTCTCTGTCTGTCTGTGTGTCTGTCTGTCTCTGTCTGTCTATATGTGTCTGTCTGTCTGTATGTGTCTGTCTGTATGTGTCTGTCTGTCTGTATGTGTCTGTCTGTCTGTGTCTGTCTGTGTCTGTCTGTATGTGTCTGTCTGTGTCTGTCTGTCTGTATGTGTCTGTCTGTCTGTATGTGTCTGTCTGTGTGTCTGTCTGTGTCTGTCTGTCTGTCTATATGTGTCTGTCTGTCTGTATGTGTCTGTCTGTATGTGTCTGTGTCTGTCTGCCTGTCTGTATGTGTCTGTCTGTATGTGTCTGTCTGTGTGTCTGTCTGTCTCTGTCTGTCTGTGTCTGTGTGTCTGTTTGTGTCTGTCTGTCTGTATGTGTCTGTCTGTGTCTGTCTGTCTGTATGTGTCTGTCTGTGTGGCTGTCTGTCTGTATGTGTCTGTCTGTCTGTATGTGTCTGTCTGTATGTGTCTGTCTGTATGTCTGTCTGTCTGTCTGTCTGTGTCTGTCTGTGTCTGTCTGTCTGTATGTGTCTGTCTGTCTGTATGTGTCTGTCTGTCTGTCTGTCTGTCTGTATGTGTCTGTCTGTCTGTCTGTATGTGTCTGTCTGTCTGTATGTGTCTGTCTGTCTGTATGTGTCTGTCTGTCTGTCTGTCTGTCTGTGTCTGTCTGTGTCTAAGAGAGTTCAAAATAATAAAATAAAGTGACAGATTTTATTTGAGTAGCCTGTAATTAGTGTAATAATATGTAATAGTCAATATGTTGCTGCTTTTCTTTCTCTGTGTATATATTGTAAACTAAATATCTTCAGTTTTGAAATGATGTTCCGACAAAACAAGCAATTTGAAGCACCTTGGCCTTTGATCAATTAATAACAACCAATAAAATAACTGTTTATAAACAGTTAGCAAAAACAAAATTCCTCCTTATCACTGGTGCAACACAGCTGCAACTGCCAGGGCCAATATAAGAATACTAGTGGAAGCCAGTAGGGTTTAATACAAACTATTTGAAGAGGGTTCAACTCCTAAAACAAAATGCATTAAGTAATATTTGTACAGGCAGTGAAAAACATAACAATAGCCTAGAGATTTATTTTACAGCTCACACTCCAAAAAGGTGTATTTTACCTTTAAAAACCCTTTCCTGCATTAAGCGTTTCAAATGGTTTGTGGAATTTAATAAGCCCCCCTGCTCCTGACCTTTTCAACCACCGTTCACTCATTCACTCTCCTCACAAAATCATCCATTCAATCATCCAATTCACCCTCTTCCTCCCTTCTCCTCTTTCACTGTGTCTCCTGCACCCCCTCCTTCCTTTTATACACCTCTTTCTTTCTTAATCTCCAATTCTCTTCCTCTCCCCAACTCTCATTCCTATCCTTCTGTCTGCCTGCCCCTCCTTCACCATCCTATCTCTCCCTCTTTTCTCTCTCTGTCTCTCGTTCTATCTATCGGCTACAGGAAATGGTTTCTTTCCCGATCCAGGGGGTTGGAGGGGTGTACTCACTGTCCCAAACAAAGAGGTCACTGTGTGAATCCTCCAAAAATACAAAGAAGAAAAGGAAGGCAGATAAAATCAGAAACCTACTCTCATCCGCCTCTCACACACACACACACACACACACACACACACACACACACACACACACACACACACACACACACACACACACACACACACACACACACACACACACTTTACCTCTGTTGCACTCACGCAAAGCATTTCTCTAACATTCAACAGAGACACAAGATTTCTTTACACTGTATATTCCTCTCACGAGGTACAAATATCATCAATACAGTACATGGCTATGGCCCAGCAGCGGAGTGAAAGCTTATTCCCTTGTGCTCATATCGGCACACATCCGAGAAGCAGAAAAAGGAGGAAAAAAAATAGAGGGAGCCAGGTTTGATGAGCTGCATGCAAATGACATGTAAAAATATAAAACTGCGATACTTAAAACGGGGGCCAAGATAAGAGATTTGAAAATGAGGCACTCTTGGAAAGCAGGCTCCTGAACTGCCGGAGATGAGGCTCAGAGATAGAGAGGATAGAGGTTTTCCCTCTCCTCTTCTCCTCTCTTACACCTCCTCCTCCTCTTTCCTTCCTCCTCCACCCTGCAGAAGCCGGTGCAGATGACAGGAAGATGCAGATACCAGCCAGTCATTGCCACTGAGTGATGAACACCTCCTCCCTCTCGTTTAACCCTTCTCTTCCACGTTTGCCTCACCTTTCTTCCAGTTCTGTTTTTCTCTCATATTTCCTTTTGTCTCTCATCTTTTGTTTCAGTAGATGGACCTTACTCGCCTTTCTCTTTGGCTCTCTTATGTCCCTCTTCCTCCCTGGCCAGGCTGGCTGCATTTCTGTCTATCAATATTTGATCTTATTTGGCTAAGAGACAGGCAGCTACTGTCATGATGTGGGCAAGTCATACGACAGGTAGCCTATGTGGAGAACGCCGATTCAATCATCACAGATAAAAGCTATGTAAAGGCCATGATGCACAGGGTCAACATTTTAGAGGCAATATGTCCATCACTCAAGGGGTGATGTGGGTTTTGCCAAAAACTGAGTCCATGTCCATGCTCAGTGCGCAGCGACAGCATCTTTGTATTTTCAAGTGACACAGAATATGAACGAGGGATCATTTCAAGAGGGATTGAATACAATCTTCCGGGGTTTGATTTGATGGAATTAATTGGTGAACATGGAGTCCTTGGACAACCACTGATTTGAATGTTCATTTTTGATCAAAATGTCTTCAGTGAGAAAGGTCTATCGTTAGACTTTTCCTTTTTATAAAACCCCCAATAGGTCATACAATCTCACATATTATATTAAGTGTTAAGAGAATGCATATTAACATGGCCTCTGATGTTATCAGTATGTTACAAGTTATTTTCAGTTTGCCAAACAGTGTATGAAACCCCCTTCTTCAGACTTCTGTCACATTTTGAATGAACAAATGAAACTACAAGAATGTCTTTGAAGAAAGGTAGCCTGAACGTGTGCGCTATTATCCCCGTATCTGAACGACTATCAAGTCTGGTCAATCTCTATGAGGGCCATCTTTCCACCCCGCCTTCAGACAGTTGGGATGATTATTTTGGGATGCAAAAACCTCAATTTAAAATGTCTCTTTTAAACAGTGTCCAAAAAGGTGATTCTGTGTGTGGCAGCCAATGGGGCATGGCCACCACCTGCTATCCCTGAGCTCTGCCATTATTGCCTCCAACCAAGTTTCTCTCACCTGTGTTATTAAAACAGGAGGTGGAAGAGGGGGAAGTTATTAATTAAATTACAAGCATACACTTTTCAATGTAATGTAAACAAAGCTTTTAACAGATGATATTCAAACGCACACCTCTGACCCATAATATTGCTCTGTTAGCTACAACATGAGCCAACAAAGATAAGTGTGGTTTGATATGATGGCAGAGGTTCGGTTTTTCCAAATCGCTTATGACTTTATTTATGTACAATAAATGCATCAAGGTCAAGAAAAAAATGTCTTTAAAGATAGAACCTCTTTTTCTCGCTCTCTAGTTGTATTGCGTTCTTCTGGGGGGCATCGCAGAAGGTGTCTCAACACTCGCTGTAATCATCGATTTGTCATCTTTTGAAGGAGCACAATTTTAATTAACATTCTAATTTGATGGGCGGAGGAGAGAAAGAAACAGAGAGGCAGAGAAACACTGTTGATGAGTCCAGATAAAAAAGATCAAAATCAGGATGTAAACAAACTGGCTCAGAGTCAACGCAAAAAAAATGAAAAGGAAAACAGCTCCAGAGAGAATAAGGAGACAGTGATCACCTTCACTCGTCCTTCGAGGGGGGTGAGGGAAGGAGGTAGGGGAGAGGAGAAGAGAGGAGGTAGAGGGGAGGAGAGATAGGGAGTGAGAAGAGACTACCCAAAAAGTGTTTGAAAAGCCGTGGGTGGCGCGCCTTATCGCCCCAGTTCTCCTGGAGAGATTATTGGGGGATTAGTGCGAACGCTTGTTTCTAAAACATGATGAAAAGACGTTCGGCGCGTGATAACGCTTTGAACTCCCCTACTCTGCTCCTTCTAGGATCGTGCCTTCAGGCTGCCTTTCCACGAAAGACAGGATTGGGGTGGGGTGAGCTGCTGGGTGCTGCTGAAGGAGGGAGAACAATACGGATAATGTTGTAAGAAGAGTTTCTCCTGTGGTACACTGTGGAGACTTCCCTTCGGACATCTGTCCTTTTGGAAGATGCAACAGATGCAACAACTGTAGGTTTGCGTACACTTTAGCATCATCACTGTGTCACTTCATCAGAGCTGAAATTTCACGACAATCCTGCAACTTCGGTCCAATCACATGCACTTGCACTATCAGTTAATTAAAGCAGGATCCAATCAGAAGGAGAGGAGATATAATATCAGATTTGTTATGTGCGATCCAATCAGAATAGTAGAAGTGCTGCGCAAACTCCTGGGTTGCCATGGGAGGCTCACCGAGGAGGACCTGGTTGTTCACTCAACCAAAAACAGTGAGGAATCAGCAGCCAGCTGATCAGTTGATCAGTAAACATTATTATACCCTGTTCTAAAGTCCAACAGCCATATCAGCCAGAATATATTTAAATAGATAAATGGTTTTACGCCTCTTTCTCAAGAGATGCAAATGGCAGGATTTCCATATGACACAGAGCAGTTAACACACCACTAATCTAATGAAGGAGATCTGTTGGAGGGAGAGCGAGGACTGGATCTCATTTGCCTCTCTTTCTCACTTGCTCTGCTCCACCCTGATTACTCAGTACTGACAACCCCACCCAAACGATAATACACAAACAAACCAAGACAACATCAAAGACATCTCATTCTACATTGTTTAAGATATAAAAAAATAAATAAAGTCATTGCACTTAGGATGTCTCTTTGTGTGCATGTGTATATGTTACTTGCACACGCATCCAAAATGCTTCCCGATGTAGATGTGTTGGTGGGTAGGCCTTGTATTAAACTGATGGCTTATCTGTCCGGGTCAAATAAAAAGCACATTTGTTGAGAAAGAAGTTGAGAGAGAGAGAGAGGGCAATGCTGGAAGGGGCAGCACTGCCGAGTGGGCCATGCCAATCTCCCAGAGATGGAGGGCAAAGCCTGGGGGCTTCACAGACCCAGCAAGGATGAGGACTGAGGAAGACAGTACAAGTAAGATAGAAGTGAGGAAGGATAGACAACTGGGAAAGATCTGGCAGGCACAAAAGCACATATATAAAAGGTGAGCAGATGAAAGGATGCCCACAGCAGGGAGCTGAAAGATAGAGGGAATTGGACAAAGCATGGCCCATGTCCAGTCAGAAACAAATATCTCTACTTAGATAAGATAAAAAGGTACATCACAAACTGTTACCCCCTTCATACTTTACATACTGTATCTTGGAAATGAAAATGCCCCGTCTACACCACGATCATTTTGGAATTTAATATATAAAAACAACCTGTTGAGAAAAAGGAAGGAATGAGGATTGCTCCTCCAAGCAATTCCAACTAACTCTGTAAGACGACATACTTTATTTTTTATTGCTAATCAATTAAAAACAGAGAACATTATGTGATGGGCTATGCTTTCCTTGGGGTTTCCTGGGTTTGCAGCCATCCATTTGTATCTGCATTTACAATTTACAAACAAAACTGGAGTTTTAAAACTCCTAAACACCTTAAATGTTGCAAACAAACTGTAAAACAAACAATAAGGGCTAATAATAAGAATAAGGGCTTGTGATCAGAGAGTTGTTGGTCCAATGTCAAGACAGTCAGGATGTAGTGGTCCAAATCCATACTAAGTTTTGAGTATGTAGTGTTCACACTGAGTTTATTCAAAACATTTAGTAAGCGTACAAAAAAAAAGCCTACATTTTTGAGTGTGCTGTTGATGTACTCAACAGTGGTCATGGGAACACACTAACTCTTTAATCTTGGGGAACACATTTTGCTGTCACTTAAGTTTTACCTCTTACAGTGTGGGGGAATTTACCCGAAAATACCTACAAACGACATACCCAAAGTAAATTAAAAGCTGCTCTTCAACCATTTGCACCAGATGCATGATTTTGGTCTCATTCAAAAGATAACCCTCTTATTGTTCTTGCAAAACAAGAATCACTCCAAGTGCTTCTGGCACTGAGTAATAGTGGTCTGAATATACTGAATTTGAAGAAAATAAAAAGATGCCTGAAGATGGGTATAGCTGGTAGGTAAGAGCTGGAAAACACAATAGAAACATAGCACCAACATGTTACCAAGTTCAGGTTCAAATATCAGAACAAAGGCACAAAAACTTAACTTATTAGACAAGTTTTTCAAGAGTAACACTAGGCGTAGATATTATAGTATTTATTGATACAAAGGCCATAAATAACTATTGGCCTTTACTATAAATAACTATTATATACCCAATATTCCCTGTCAGTAGTAATGACACAAATAAGTGAAGTATAAACAAAACAAATTGTAATATTTTTGTATTTACTTTGTATTTTGTAATTAATAAATACAATTATGAAAAGATAATAACATTTGTAAAAATAAAACCATGGTTGTCACATGTCTAAAGCTCCAGCAGTTTTTTGGCTACACGATACGGGAGACAACGGGAGACTGGGCTGCTGCTGGCTCTGTCTGTAAACAAAAGAAGAGGGCTGGCACTTCCTTATCAAGTTGACACTCATTGGCTCTTGATGGCTATAGATAATGTATTCAAGCTTCGATTGGCTAACAGTTTGCTACATGCCGTTTTTAGCGAGTATCATTGCGAAAATAAACACATCGATCAGCTGATTTCAAAGATTGCAACAACTGTTCATGGGCTTTTATCAATGTGACAATGATCAAGATGGATATATTTTTACTGGAAACGATCTATTGGACCTTTGGCAGGAAGTGTTTTTATTATTATTAATGATTACAGGATTATGAGACTTCATAGGTGAGTTGGCTCAAAGTTATGGGTTTGATTGTGAGTTTGCTTGCCTGTGTGAGATGCCTACTGTACTTGCTGTTGTGATTTTGATCTCAAAACAGATTTTCTCACTAAATAGACGAGATTCTAAGCTTTCAAATGACCTATGGCGTTGCGTAACAACTCCATCATGGCGGACTGTAGGGAACACAGGATTAAGATACAGCCTCTCTGAAAATGGATGAAAACGGGTGGACGGCCCGTTAAGTGGTTACAGTTAGTGACATTATTCTGCAATTTTATCTGCTATTTTATAATATTTTAATTCTGCTATTTCTATAATGGTACTTCAGACTCATTTACATCAACACTGTGGTTATTGTACTGTAAATGCTCTTATTCTGTCTAATCTTGTACTAATTGTTATATTTTTGCTGTGAAGCACTTTGGGCTGCAATTCTTGTATGAAATTATTATTATTATTATTATTATTATTATTATTATTATTATTATATAATTTCCTATTTCTGTAACATAAATCAATGTACTTTAAAGTGTTATACTAACTACCCAATACTAATTAATAATCAACAATCAACAATTCTGCACCTCACACTCACACCTCACAACATGTAGTGCTAAAGCAGGAGGTAGTGTGCAATACACTGTGTACATTGTGGTTTGGGTGATGGTGTTAATAGCAGCTTGTCCAACTTTCATGCAGCAGGCCAGAGTTCTCATCCCAATCACATACCAGCAAATAATGCTGACCTTTTTATTAGTCACGACAATTTACTAACCTTCACGATAGCAAAGTTGGTTTTGCAGAAAATGTACATTATTATGTGTGCTGTATACAGTTAGTGTGCAGTATGAAATTAAGAAAAAGCTTATTCTAACCCAATGTGCAACCAAATGTCTCTTTTGACATTGAAAATTGTACTTTTGTTTATAAAAAAGGTATGCAAAATAAGTTTATCCTTTACATTCACTGTTTTTAGAATATAACCCTTGAAATAACTAATCAAGGAATGCAGTGTGATGGCTCTGGCTTTAGCAGCGCAGCAGGAGCAGATTTCTCCTCTCTAACACACTGAGGAGGATAGCCCTGACCCCTGCTGACCCATGTGGGAGGGAGGCAGGGAGGGATGGAGGGATGGATGGAGGAGGGGGAGGATGTGGAGTGACAGGGGGAGAAACACAGGAGGAATGTGAGATTACGGCCACTATCTCCAGCAGATACTAAAGGTCCGTCTCCTCACTTCTTCAGTCCGCAGATAGGAAGGGAGGGAGGGGCAGAAAATGAGGAAGAAGAGAGAAATGGGTATTAAGAGTCAGAACGAGATGCTTTCCATATGAATGCAAAGCCCTCAAAAGAACAGAAACTGACTTTACAGTTCAGAGGAGGTATAGGACGGTATGGGCAGCGGAAGGGAGGGGAAGAACAAAAGGTAATGGGTGAGTGAGTGTGTGTGCAAGGGAGTTGTCGTGCACACACACTCACACCCACACACACAGACATCTATCTGTACACTCAGAACCTCACTGATAATAAATGAAATCTTAGAAATGAGAGCCTATCAAGCAGGAATCAATCACTGGGGTTTGTTGTCCAGGAGGATGGCGCCATGTAGAGATAAAAGACAGGCGGACGTCTGGGGGGGCTGAGAGGAGAGGAGGAGAAGAGGGGAGAGGATGGGATAGGAGTCCGGGGAGGGCTGGTAGGAGAGAAGAGGAGAAGAGAAGAGAGGAGCGGACAGGAACGGACAGGAGAGGAGAGGAGAAGAGAGGAGAGGAGCGGACAGGAGAGGAGAGGAGAAGAGAGGAGAGGACAGGAGAGGAGAGGAGAAGAGAGGAGAGGAGCGGACAGGAGAGGAGAGGAGAAGAGAAGAGAGAGAGGAGCGGAAGAGAGGAGAGAGAGGACAGGAGGAGAGGAGAAGAGGAGCGGACAGGAGAGGAGAGGAGAAGAGAGGAGCGGACAGGAGAGGAGAGGAGAGGAGAGGAGAGGAGAGGAGAAGAGAGGAGAGGAGCGGACAGGAGAGGAGAGGAGAAGAGAAGAGAGGAGAGGAGCGGACAGGAGAGGAGAAGAGAGGACAGGAGAGGAGAGGAGAGGAGAGGAGAGGAGAGGAGAGGAGAGGAGAGGAGCGGACAGGAGAGGAGAGGAGAGGAGATGAGAGGACAGAAGAGGAGAAGAGAAGAGAGGAGAGGAGAGGAGAGGAGAGGAGCGGAGCGGAGAGGAGAGGAGAGGAGAGGAGAGGAGAGGAGAGGAGAGGAGAGGAGAGGAGAGGAGAGGAACTGAGTAGGCCATTTTGTGAACAGAATAGGAACTGCTTTGAGCCAAGATGTGGACTAGTTAAACTCGGCTAAACGGGACTGAAATGCATTAAGCGACATTTGACACTTTAAAAAAAAGGTAGGAATGATCATGGGTATGAATGGCTCTGCATGTGTGTGTGTCTGAATTTGTGCTGCCAGGAAGCCTCTCCCAGCATCAGTATCATATGATTAGATGGACTTGCACATGATGCACAAACCCAGCCTCTGATAGGGCTCCATCCGGTCCCACACACTGTTCCCAACCAACACACACACACACACACACACACACACACACACACACACAGCTGTTTTCATTTCCAACCACTGTCCAACATATACGTGATAAGGTGTTTATTCATCGTCTGTCTTTGTTACACGACCTTTGACCTTTCAAATTGAAATCTCTCAAGTTAGTTGGAGGTCTCTCTTAATCCTCCTGCAGTTAAACAACAACATGGTTTATTCTCACCTCAGTAGTACAATATGTTTATTATAGGACATATTACTATAAAGCCTCACTCTAATTACATTAATGGATTTGTCTTACTTTTGGGCTGCATTTCATAATTAATAAGTAATCATTTATACGTGTTTTCACTATTGAATAATCTGCTAAATATGTTTTTGACGCATTTGTGAAGTTGCAATTTTTCTTTTTTATAAATGAGCAAGCGAATAATAGAGCATCAAAATTCTGATCAATTAACCGATTAATCAACAAATAGTTTCAAAATGATTCAGTCTAAAATACCACCTAATATGAACTTGCAATTGCTTAATAGTTAGGTCAGATATTACTGATGACATTTAGAAAATATAGATAAACATCATACTTGGTCAGCCTGCTCATCGTGTGTGCTGTCAGCAACTGTTGCTATCAGAGATACTAAGACTTCTGGACTGAACTTCAAGCTCATCAACAGTGTCACAACATGTTTTGTATTTATGTATTTATTTAAATCTATACAGTCATTAATATAAAAGACTGTAGAATATCTGAAATCTTCTAGTGGTTTACATGTATTACTTGACATGAATTGCAATGCAAGAAGAGTTCACCAACAGCAGAGACAAACACCTCAAACTCAGAAATGTAAAAAAGTAGTAGCCAATTAATTTGCTATGACAAACATCTTTAAAGTAACGATTAAAACCTTCTGTTTTATTTTACAATGGGTATGTTATCATGCTTACGATGCACTGATATTACTTTAGAATGACATGTGTCATTTCAATATAAGGATTAATAAAACGTTACAATAGCTGTGCAGGTGGTTAGTGGACAGTGATCGTATTAGAGCTCTTACCTCTGTCTCCTGATCATCTGTGCTACCCTCTGATTGGAGGATTCCTTGGTAGGGGCCCCACGTTGTGTCTGGATGGAGATCCCTACCAGCCACCACTCTGCTGTCACCGCCTTCTTCACTTAGCTCCAGCTCATCTAGAGGAAGGAGAGTGGAGAGGAGCAGTTAACATCAGGGAAGATGATACAACTGTAGGAAAATATATAAACATGTGATATTGACCTGATCATTACAACTGGTATCTTCCAGGCAGTGCCATCAATGACAGAATGATGAAGAAACCTTTTTAAAAATGACATCTTTATGTCAACATTTGTAAGCATTCAGATCATTTATTTATATTTCATCAACAGTCTGAACTCAATTTTACCAATACAATTTTACTACTAAAGCTTTCATGAAAAGTTAGGATGTTTGCCACCTTGTGAATTCTAATGGCATCAACAGGGCAACATATTGATTATTAGATTATTATATACTGAGTATTGATAGAAACTATGGTATTTAATCAAAATATGGTTACTGCTAGAAACATGACCCATAGCATTTAGTAGAGACCACATGAGAGGCTCAAAAGGAAAAACAAAACCAAAAAAGAAACACCAAAGCAGCATGTGGCTTGAACTTGACCTGAACCCTTTCCGCAGTTCAGACCATACAGCAAAAACTGTCAACAGCTCAACAGCAGGGGGAGTTTGATACAAGCTGAGCACTTTCGGTCCTGGCCGGTTCAAACAGGGGAAACTTCTTGTGTACTTCCTCAAATTGATAACTGAAGAAGAATGGCAATGACGGCTGTGGTCTGAGCCTGCTGCAGTCCTGATAGAGCCAGTTAGCCGGGAGGCATGGAGGACGGATCCATCTATTTTAAAACTTAGGACAGCTGTGAGTGCAGCCGGAGCAGCTCACAGTTTAGAGAAGACTCTGCACATCTGAGGAGAGCTGAACAAGTTTGAGAAACACTGGAGAGAGTTGCAGTAGGAAGCATTCTCGTTGTGACCGTCTGCCTCTGTCTCTGATCAAAGCGCATACAAAATCTGACTCCCCTCCTCTCTTCCCACCCCCCTCCCCTCCCCTTCTCATCTCGTCCATGGTTCAGGCGACTGTTTCGGGGGGTCGGTCTAAAGTGGCGGGCCTGATAAGAGTGTTTGTCTAACACTCTCCATGTCAAAACACTCATCTATCTTCTCTGTATCTATCCCCACCAGAGAACAACGGACAGGCGCTGATAAAATGGCTTTCCCACAGCCGGTGGGGGGTGGAGGAGGTGGTGTTGGTGGTGGTGGGTAAACGGGGGGGGGGGGGGGGGTTTGGGGTTATGGAGGGGAGGAGGGGAGGAGGGAGCAGGAAGGAGTGTGGTTTGAGGGAAGAAAATAGGAAGGAGTGAGAAGTAGACATTAATTTAATAAAACGAGTCCAAACAAAGAGTTGATGTGCTTTATTATGTGCATGGTATATGTCACACTGTAACCAGCCCTACTTTTTCATTATCTTGCCCCGGTGCACATGAGAGCGTGACACTGATGCCAGACGCAACAAGAGCTGACCTGACCTGTTGTGCTTGGGTCAGGTTGGGCTGAATTTTTTATTAAATGACTCATGTTTTGGGTGGAGCTCGATTTCACTAATAATTTTGAATACAACATAGTCTCACTTCTTTATTACAAATACAAATTAAATAGGATATATGAGGGTTGTCGGGTCTGGCCTCCTGACACATAATAGCTGTCTAATTCTTTTCGGATTTGGACACAAATTTTCCAGGTTCAAGTTGGGTCAGTGTCAGATTTCAGTCGCAGGTCAAGCGCCAACCCAAACATGAGTCCTCAGGCAGTCTAACCTGCTGCCTTACAAAGTCTGAAGTGCAGCCTCTGTCCAGCTAGTATCCTATCTCTTGTCCCATGGGGCCTTAGTTTGGCCACTCTGACCCTCCTTATCTCAGAACTCCATCAATGTCCAGTCTGTCTCTGTACCATTGGCCAATCTTCACCACATGGTACTCTTATCAGCATGACCAGCTCAATTGACCCTCATTATGAAACAGTGCACGGATTTGACCTCAGTGAGCCAAGACAGATATTAACTTATAAACAAGCTCAACACACGCATTAGTTTGTCAGATATAAGATGAACATGTGTTATCCTATTGCTTTCATGACATGTTGCATCATTTCCATTCATGTAAACATGGCTTTAGGTAAATCAAACAGGTCATTTGTTGTTGTGGCAGAGTGTAGGCTAACTGGAATATTCACATGTGTTAATGGAGTCTTCTGAGGTGCACAATGTGTGTAAAATAAAATATTTGTAAGTCATTTGTAAAAATGTCACTCTGTTGTATTTCTTGCCTTGTAAAAACCAGTAAACTAGACAACTTTTGCTCTCTTTGCTAATGCAAATGGAGGAAATTAGCAAACCATGCGGAACAGATAAATCAGGACAGAAAACCATCTGAGAAATACTACGCGGAAGCATTTTGGATTCAACGCCATGGACAGAAAGAATTGTGGATAAAGGTAAGGCTGTCTACTGAGTGAGTCAGTATAGGCACAACAAATAAACGGAACTACATCAATTCTGCAAGATAGTTTAGAATAAGGCTAGATGGGTTGCTTTCAAATTAATTTGAACAATTTATGTGTAATTTGTTTTTACTTGATTGTGATATCTGTACTGATGACTTCAGTAATGGCAAT
This sequence comes from Cottoperca gobio, assembly GCF_900634415.1. Taxonomy (NCBI): domain Eukaryota; kingdom Metazoa; phylum Chordata; class Actinopteri; order Perciformes; family Bovichtidae; genus Cottoperca; species Cottoperca gobio. Next base: position 1,075,785 of record NC_041360.1, read on the forward strand.
GTCAGTTTGTGGGTTGGAACACTGGTTCATCTCAACAAGTGATGGACTGCCATAGTATTTTGTACAGACATTCATGATGCCAGAGGATACATCTTAATGACTCCCTGACTTTTTATCTAGCTCACCATCACGTCAAATTAATTTGGTTTATGACTATATATTTATAATGAACATGCTGACGTTAGCATTCTGCTCAAAGCACGGCTGTGCTTTAGTACAGCATGACAGAGCTGCTAGCATGACTCCTGTCTTGTTTCATTTTTTCCTTCTTTCTAGCCATACTGGCTACATTATCAATCTTAGTGTCTATTTACACATAATTGCTATTAATCATCTGAATAATAAATGTAAGAAAATGTACATACAAAGCAAATGAGGGAGTTTAACTGGTTAATTATAGGCAGCATCAATGACTGTAGATCAAGTAGTTGTCAGGGAGTCTGTTTAATAAAACACTGCCTCTTCAAATTAGTAGTTATTATCAGTGCACCTACACTAATGAGTGCTGCATGCTAATCCCAGCAGGTTAGCTGTGTTCACTGGGGTAACATGAGGCCTCCAACTTTAATCCCTGTTAATTACCCCTCCTGCCCAACACAGACCTGCATAATAACGCAGCGCTCCTTATCAATACTACCCTCATTGTTCTGTATGATACTACCCCCATCGCTGTTATACACTGAACACACACACACACACACACACACACACACACACACACACACACACACACACACACACACACACACACACACACACACACCATTCTTTCTGTCAGTGCTAGATGACCCATTCCCAAAAACACAGGGCTGGATGGCCTCTGATTCACACACATACCTGACAATTTCACAAACACACTCTCAAACACACAAAATACACACAGGTCCGCAAGATGACACGGTAAAACTCATCAGCCCAACACACACTGTGCCCACACACATCCAACCTGTACACACCATCACACCAACATACACCCCCCGTCACCAGCCACACACATACACACAAAGGCTTATCAATACGGACGCTTCAGCAGCCACTGGGGCGTCCAGGCCTCTTTGACGAGCCAACACAATAAAACAATCAGTCCGCCATTAATGAAATTACTAACGCAATTAACCGATGAGTGGGGTGGGGGATGGGGGGTAACAGGCAGAGAGAGAACACAGCTGAAGATGACAGACAGCCGTTAGCTGAGACCAGAGCAGTGCTGATGATATTGTTCCAGGATTTTTGGATCAGTACCGTTTTATTGTGATGTTTGTTTTGCCACTTTACCCACTGTTCCATTGTTTAATGACTGAGTTCTGTCAATGGAGATTATACAGATTCAATCCATTATTGGAGACTTACTTTGTTAATGAGTGTGATGCTGATATACAGTATATAAAATACTATCCTGGAGTCACCATGTATGACGCAATTAAGCAAAAACCCTAAAAGACACATTCAGTCCCATTTCAGTATGTTTGTCCTTTCAACATTGTTCCAAACTATTTCTTTGTTTCTTTTCTTATTTTTTGTCAACATTAGCTTTTGATTGATTCAAAAGTGATGACATTACAGAATGTGGAGTCCCACATGGGAGTTGCTTGGTCTTGGTTTCATTTTCTGTTCTTAAAATGATTAACAGTATCTTCTTATGTTGGTATTCTTACTGTATGTAAGTGTATGACTTAACCTTGTTCTGTGCTGCACATGACAACACACAGATAAAGGATGATGTGCTGTTAGAGAAAGTATAGAGAAAATAGAATATAATCTTGAATCTTGAAAAGTTTCAGTTTCAGTTCAGTCAGAGTTTCAGTTCAGTCAGAGTGACACCATTGGAACACTTCAACAGTATAAATGATTTGGTGTCAAATAAGGTTATCTTTTGGTCTTGATCAAAACTGTTGGTCCGTAAAATGAAAAGTAAAGCAGGGCAAGTTTATTTGTATTGCACCTTTCAAGGCAATTCAAAGAGCTTTACATAACATAACAAGGCATTAAGAATGTTCTGATAAACTGTCCAAGGACTACAGATGAAAATAAGCTCATTAGCTAAGCACATTTTCATTGAGGTGAAAACTGAAATGATAATTAATGTGCACTGTTCATTGTAAAAACAAACAAAAAAAGAAAATACACACAAGGCTATATAAAAAGACAATATAAACAGACATGATTTGAAAGAGTATAATAAAACAAAAGACAAAATAAAAATAAATAAAAGTTACAGTGTAGTTACATTGCAGAGCAATATATGAATAAATAGTCCCAAATGTATTTTACTAAAAGGCAGTGATAAACAGAAACATGCTTTATAAAGCAAGAGTAGTATTTTAAAGCAAATCATTTAAAATTACTTGTTCTGTTTTATGTAATGTTGTCTAAGAACAGACCATCATGGCTTCCTAGGCCTAAGTTATTTAAAGATGGACAACTAGTTGTACCACACCCACAAATATGATGACAGCAGTTTCTACAGAGGTACCTGTTGTTGAAGTACATTTATATTGGTCACAATTTTATTCCTGGAGTCCTTCTGTAAACTTTGTGTGTGGGTCATTCATAGAGCTGAAGTCTATATAACTGTGCTTGGTGTGCAAGGAGGATCAAATGTGAATCCTTGCATAATGGCATCTTACCTGGTCATCCAATAGGAGCAAAAAGTCTGCCTGATTGGATATCAATGAGGAATAAAGGGGGGAAAAGAAAGGTGTAACCCAACACCGATGTTCTCCTCTATCCGGCCTAATTGATTTTTAAAAAGACTAGTGTTGATATCAAATGAGCACATCGTGGCGGAGCTATTGATTTTTTGACACCACACAACAGGAAATCTTTATCTGCGTGTTACTCCGACCCCACACTAATAGGTGGGGTTTAACCTCTGCTGAATGACAAATCCCAACACCTCCACTTGCAATTCTCTCTCTAGTCCTCATGGGAAACACAGGACAAATACTGTATTTCTTTTAATGTTATAAAATATGGAGTTCCGTGCTCTATGTTTACACATGAGGTCCAATCCAATTATATCTGCCAAATATACAGAGGCTTTCCTGTCATATGGTAAAGAGTCTAAAACTACTGACAATTGTTGCTTACAGTCTCTATTGCTTGTGTATTACTATTACAGTATACTGTATATACATACTCAATATTACAGAGCCAGGCACGTGTTTTTTTTTTGATAATTTGTATGCATAAATGTCTATGTTATTTCCTTAATATCCTTCATTTGCTTAAAAAGGTGATTAAAACATATTGTGTCAGCTTCTTGCTAGGAATGATGGGAATATGCTTTCTTCTACAAAAGTTAAATCAATTTTGGTTGTTTTACATGAGATATTTAATATTTCTTTCTTTTCCTCTGTGCTCATATCACTGGTTTGAAGTGGGCGGAACTCAACTGGAAAAGTGTGACGTCACTTGGTGGTTGGTGTGTTGGTTTGTCACTATAACTCTTTCACATAACACACAGTATTTTGATTCAATATTAAAAATATTGATTAATGCAGCATTAAGTGGAATTTTAGGGATTTTCCAGTCAATATTTTTGCTGTTGAGATTTACTTTGTATATCAATTTTTCGCAAATCTATGAAAAGTCTGTAAAGACTCATCTAGCATCTAAAGGCCCTGTCACACATCTCCGTATGGCGGAAACGTATATGAAAAATAGCTCACAATTTGTCAGAGTCCAAATACGTCCAACTTTTCATCGGATTGGATCGGAAAAGTGACGTATACAGATACGTATGTCTAACCTATTGATAGCGTATCACTTACTTATACAAAATGTATCTGGTGAATGCCCAACGAATGCATAACGTATACAAAAATATGGCGTATACAAAATATCGGCAACACGCTGGTGTACGTTGATATAAGGTAAGGTATAAGTGGTATTCGTTAAGAACACGCTGTGTTACGCTGGGATACGTTGTTGAACGCTGAGGCCGTGAAAATGATTTGAGTGTGTTCAAAATTTTCTTCATAAGTTATGCAGGCGTTACACATAAATTACGTTACGGTAGACATACGTGAATACTGAATACAGTACGTAAATTCCTACATGAATACAGTACGTGAATACGTTACAGGTACGTTAAGTTTAAGTCGGCTGACGGTGAACCCTACAGGCAATGTATTGATAACGAGTGGATAACCTATTCGTAACTTATGTTAAACTTATGTCTGACGACGGAGTAAGTTATTAAACGTGTTTCTACAGTACAGCTAGCGTTCAGCTAGTGTTTTGGGAGCTTATTGGGGTTTGAATACAGTATATAGGGTCCCTGTGAGGAGCTCATCCTCACTTCTTCACAGCATGTCTTGATGAATACATCAGCCCATCATCAGAGAGCATGGAGGATGCTGAGAGGCTGCGGCAAGAGTACATTCTGTTCTCCAGCATCAGCATGAGTGAACCAAATGGCACTTTTCCAGCTCCGTTGGCCAGACGCTCTGATAAGTTTTAAATAAGTAAGTGATACACTATCAATAGGTTAGACATACGTATAATAATTTGTTATGTATTCGTTATGTATACGTCAGCTACAACACCGCTGTGGAAAAGTTGGACATATTTGGGCTACTTTTCATATAAGCCGGCATATGTTTCTGCCATACGGAACTGTGTGACAGGGCTGTATGTCTGGCGTGTTCGGCGTATCGTCTGCGTCACAACGATCACAACGATCACAACGATCACAACGATCACAACGATCACAACACTTACCCTAAATTTATATCAACCTATTGCTGATATTTTGTATGCGCCGGCATACGTTTCTGCTATACGGATATGTGTGACAGGACCTTTAGGGATTTGAGAGTTTTGAAAATAGTCAAATATATTTCCAACATTTTCTACAGTAGGATTGTTTTTTCACAAAGCAATGGCAAGTTTCAGTGATCATGCAAAATATGCACAATTTGATGCTGTTCTTGTTAAAATGCTAATTTATGGTTTCAGAGCTTTAATTAGCAGTGTTACATGTTACTCAGAAATAGATCAGTTCATTGGCCATGTTTCGTTATCTTGGTCAAGCTCTTGGAAAGTCTAAAAATTTTATTTACAAACCCTACCCAAATTTTCGCATTGATAATACCTCACATCATTTACAATGCTGGCTGATAAAAGGTCTCGATTTAACAACAACCAAGACCCGATTGCACCTCTTTTTCTCTTTCTCTTTCTCTTCTCTCTCTCCATGATCTTCCATGCAGCACCCCTGGGTCCCTGGAGTCCAGCAGGCTCGGCTCAGAGGCAGATAGACGTTTCTGGGATAGGCATCTACTGCTCAGGACCACGCAATCATTTCCATTTTACCCTCTGTTGCACAGGCAAGATAAGACACCTGCGTAGCCCTGCTAATCAGATGAGCTTCAACAGAACTTTATCATTGACATTTACCACTGTTTACCCAACTAATTTCTCTTAACTGCACTGCTGAACTTTTATCTACAAAATACATACACCACCAGAAAAGAGCAAGAAGCAAACATGCAAATTCACAAATATGCGAAGAAAGATAAAATGAGGGGGAGAAAACTAAAGGCATTTTTTCTGTTCAGAGGACCAAGGGGGTGAAAACAGAACAAGTGACAGGGCTACTGTTGATGAGATGAGCCCTCTCCCCCCTCCCTCCTCGCTGAAGACAAACAAATGCAAAGAATGCTGACATTCACATGCAAAAACTTCATTTTGCAGTTCAATCACCTGACTGCTGGCCAGATGTATTTATTGCTGATAAAAAAAATGTGTCTCTGTATGCAAGTGTGTGAGAAAGTGAGTCCAGCATTATCCAACCAGTCACAAGACAGACGGAGTGCGAGTGCATCCAACACACTGTTCTAAAATGCTGCGGTTCTAAATGTACCACCCTCAGATCAAAATGTTAACTTGACACATGGTAGGTACTCATGCTACAATACAGCATGCACAGGGTCATGACATTGAGCATTGTCCCAAGAGGATACTACTTGGAGCAATTGATTAAATGTTTTTCATGATGGTATGAAATATGCTGAAATAAGAGTATTTATTTATTTTGCGCACAACAACAACGTGCACCTTTTTTATGCATGTAGCTACATAACTAGCTATGTAAGAAGATGACTTCCACATTCTCTTAACACCTCGTGCAGGGTTTCTCCAACCAACAAACACCAGATCCATTCACATTGCTGAACAAATGTTGGCGGTGAAATGTGGATGTTGATTCAGAGGTGTGAGACCTGGCTTGTTATTAAGCTCTGAGGCAGTAGCTCGCTGTAATCCAACCAAATTTTAAGCGGCATTTTACATTTTCAGTACTGCTGGAGAGATTGTCGAAATAGTAAATATGCTGTTCCATCCATCTGGCTCTTTCAAGCTATGGAGCGAAAGATGAAGTCTCTAGGCCACTAGCAAGGCTTTTGAATTTTAGCTTTGTCCCTTGGCTATGTGGGTTAGGTTTCTGTCGCTGGAACTTTTCACTTCAGGGAAGATCGCTGCTCATGCTAAAGTCCTATGAGGCTAATCAGTTACAGTCTTTTCAGTACAAAATCCCGTGTTTTATTGAGTTATTAGTATTTCCTTGCTCACCTGTGGAAGTGGAATATGTTTATTAGTCAACTGTGGGTTTAATGCCATGACAACCAACACATGTCTGCCAGGACAAAGAAACCCACTTGATTTGGCCAATTCACACTGCTGACGCCTTACAGCTGAGGTTGAACTTCTACATACAAAATGCAGAATGTTCGGCTGCAGAATGTATTTTTGGATTTGGTCACCTATTTATTGCAGTTCACTTGCATTTCAGAGCTGAAATGGAGAGAAGGAAGGACATAGAGACATACAGCATGTAAGTATTATATTATGGTAGACCTAAACAAGTCTGAATCTATTCTTCAAGAAAGTGCTAGGCATTCCAAATATTTTACAACCAAGGCAATGTCAAACACACAGAAATGTCAGTCTGTATTCCCTGTCTTTATGTTGAGAAGAAAAAAGCCCAAAAACTCAACAATTTCAAACATTCAGTTTCCAAGCACAACAACACTGACTAGAGAGTCATGGCTCGAGGAGAAAGAAGGAATTCTTAGGAGTAATTCTATTGAAAAAACAGTATATCTGAGAGAAATAGAAAATGTAAGGGCATGAGTGTGCACAACTCATTGAGTGTGTGAGAGGGCACGTACAACACGAGCAGAGATGCCTCACACTCCCACCTCCATCTCCCCCAGCCTTCCCTCTCTCCTCCGCTGTCACAAATTGAAAGTGGAGACCTTCCAGAAACTATCCCTGATAATCACACATGAATTAATTAGAAAATGTTTCTTGACATTCTCTACGCACAGACGGGGAGAGGAAAAAGACTGAGGCAAAGCCACAAAATTAATTGTACGGTATGTGACTCCGATAATTAATTCAATCATTAATTCATGTCTGCTTTAACAACTCCTTCTGGCTCCCGCAAAAAAGGACATTTCAATCAGGCCGGTATCAGCAACACGGGCCGAGGATGGAGACATGGAAAAGTTAAAGAGTGATAGGCTTGCTCGACACACTCAGGGTCATTTAGAGGTTCATCAATTAAACAGACAAGAGCCAGAATAGACCCGTTAGGGAAGCGAACATGAGAAACGGAGATTCTTTTTTTCAACTCTGGAATCAGTGTCCATATCTAGAAAGAGCACACAAACACCGTTAGCATAGCATCTTCCTGTAATAAATCGGTTTGGAATGGTAAATGCTTACAACTGAAGGGAAAAAGCTCATAGTGCATTTAAGTACTTACAGTAAGTTTGTGATACTAAAAGGTTGATTTAGAATCATAGATTGTACAGCACGCTGTTACGTTGGAACATTTGGCAAAATACTGTGTGTTTTTCTAGTGCTGCTGCACAACCTCCCTTAAGACTTGGGAAAACAAGAGATTGTTGTCTAATAAAGGAAGGAAACTGGTGAGTGAGAGATACTGTAGAGGACACAGAGAGAAAGAGACAGAACATGATAAGAAAGAGATATGAAGATGGGGAAACGAATAGAAAGACATGAGTGTGTTTATGTGCTAGTTATGTTTTGTTGAAAAAATAATCATAAGATTTTGTTGGTCTAACTACTACAATGAATCAATATGGGGTCAGGCCTTGAATTCATACTATTCAACTATTATTATTACATTAGCGTTTCATATCAGATAATGGTGTAGTTAAAGTTAAAGGAAAAGTAAGACGTTTTTAAAAGCAAAAAAACTAATTATAGCACAAAGTAGGTTCTAAAAATGTTAGTTTTGTTCCTTTAATAGCTTAACTGTTGGAGATGATGTCGGTAAAATGCACATATGCAGTGTCTGAGATGAAGTTTTTGACTCACCAGCTCAGGGTAGATGAAAAAAATCAGCCACAAAAACCTTTTTGTCACATTTGTTTCAGTAAATCTTATTGAGATAATAATAATAAGGGATTATCTTAAATACAAACTTAAGGAAGAGGCCAGAGAAAAAAATGAAGTAAAACTATTTAATATATTGATCAACAGTTATTCAATTCAAGCATTAAGCCGTCATAATCTATAAATTACACTAAAGTATTTGCTATTTAATAATGTACCTAAGGATCAAACATTCAGTACATTTCCTCCTCTCCACTTCACACAGTGTAGCGGAGCAGCTGATGTGCCATACAGTGCTGCAAAACTAGCGCTCGAGACAAAAACACATCTGTGTGTGTGTGCGTGGGTGTGTGTGTGTGTGTGTGTGTGTGTGTGTGTGTGTGTGTGTGTGTGTGTGTGTGTGTGTGTGTGTGTCAAACTCTGACACAGACAGCATTGGACAAAAGCAGCGAGCCTGTAAATTACACCAAAACGTGGCAGAGCCTCTCAGCATAGGTTTTTGGTTTTATGGTAAACAGGCCAAATGGAAAAAGGGGAAAAAGAGTGAGACCTGTAGTTTCACAGAGCTGCGGTAGAGAGGTACAGTATATATATACACACATACATATACTGGAATAAGGACCTGCAGATAAATGTGCAAAGCTGGTGATAACAAGAGTGAAAGGTGATGGTTGTCCCTCTACCAGCTACTGGTATCATATCACACAACAGAACTTAATGTAAACCAGCTGACCACTGAGAACCATCAAGTCAAACCAATACATTACAGCTGCTGACAGAAGTCAATTCATCGTCCTAAAATATGTAATATAATATATATATAAAGGTGTCCACTAAGTCTTAGTATCAGTAGTAAGAGACTGATTTAAATAATTCTAATTTTGTGAGCATACAAATGACAGAGCATTAACACAATCAACACATACTAGATCAATTACTTCATCATTTCAGGCTCTGACTTTGTTGACTTAAAGAATATCTGATTGTATATAATATATGATTTTAAAGAGAGCTTAACATACTTATTCTTGCATGAAAGCTGACATATTCCTGTGATACCTGTCAGTCATCAGTATTATATTTATACCTCACAGTTTTATCAGTTTATAGTCATTTTTAGTTGTAATCTATCATATGATATGGTAATATGTTCTGTTGTAGCCACTTAACAGTGAGTTTATTATATTGAATATTATGGTAATAAAACACGCGCATGAGCAGCTACAACCCATACACTTTACAGAGGGCTGTATATTTCATGGACCAAAACATTCTAAAGCATGGCTATACTTTGTGGCGTCTGATACAAATAAATGCATCATTTCAGGAGCAACTGGGAAGATGAGTACATACAGATCTGTACATTTATTTAATACATTGATACTAATTTGAACACTTTAATAATGTATTTGTGTAAAAATACAATTAGATGCTGAGGCATTTTCTGCATCGAATGAATTATAGAGGAAACAAAGATATCAAATGATGTTGGTATCTGTTTCACTTTAAGAGTAGTGGATTTTGCATTTTCTAAACGGTGATGCAGCCCTTATCCAGACCCAACACCACAAGTTGTTTGCAGCAGTGCATTTTTAGCATAATGGTAAAGGGTTGGGGGATGAGTGTAGGCAATAGAGCACACTGACAAGTTGAACACAGACGCGAAGCTCAAGTGTGTTTTGTGTGAGAACGTATTACAGGTGAGGGGCAGTGGCTGCAGGAGAAGCCAGGAATCTGATAGGCTGGTAATCAGCGTGCCTATGTCCAGTTCTGCCACCAGTGCCAGGCCTGCCACGGGCTCGCACGTTGGGTGTATGGGAGTTGCTAGGCTGATAGCAGCAGGACAGCATGGAGAAATATTCCTTTAGATTAGGCCCTCGCTCCTATCAACCATCAGGGACGGAGGAGGGGAGTGACACACCACAGACAGGCTAGAGAGAGGAGATGGTAGAGGTGGGGAGTGTGTGTGACAGTCAGAATGTGGGGTGTAGATCAAGAGGCAGAGGGCGATGCTGGCTGCGAGTGCTCGTCCTGAGCTTCTCCTCCCAAACACATCAGTCACACATTCTCACTGCACACATCTTGTTTTTAGGTTGCTCTCATTGTATATGGGCTAGTTTGTGCTGCAGTACGCAGTACTTGAGTGGGCTATAAAGTAAAACCAGATGTCTTATTATGAAGCAGGCCATAATAACAAACAAATGTATTTACATGCTCTAATATTCCACTTCTGAGTTAAGCTGGTTGCTTCACAAGTAACTGCTAGTAACTAGTAGTTGTATGTTATCTGGAAAAGTAATAAGAGGATCAATTGATTATTAAATTAATATACTATAATTAATTAAATCAAATATTTTGAAGTGTCAGTGTCTGAAATATGAGGATTTCAGTTGTTTCTTTAGTTTTATACTGAATAGCTTTGTGTTGTGAACCCTTTGATTTGAGATAACAAGCGACATCACCCTGGTCTATGGTAACCTTTGATGGGCAGATCACATTAAGTGAGCCAAGATATTTGTATAGTATACATTAAATTATTTTAACAGTAATTTGACTTTTGTCTAAATCATCTATTTGGGTTTTCATCCATGCTACATTAATTACAGTTAAGCACATCTTATTCAACTTTCCAGGTTTAACCCAGCTCTTCATTAGACTGAAATAAGTGGACTGACCTTCATCCACACTGATGCTTTCTTTTCCCTGTGCATACAGCCAACTGGACCTGTATGATAGCAGCCAGCGTTATTGGGAGAACTGTGAGATGTGATTGGGCGCAAACAAAAGCAGTCATTCTTTGTCTTAGATAGATACAGATCCATTAGGTGTAACATGCATTCCAGCTGACCCACATACTAAAAGTTTTCTTCGGCTGTGTGTGGATGGGACAAAAACAAGTTTCAAACTGCAGACTGTACTCTGAGGTATCTCAGCCTCACTGACAAGACAAGCCCTCTGGACACATGACAACCAATCATCATCCCAAAGCAGTTTGATTGACAGGTGGAATTGACAGGGTGCTTGCAGGGACACCGTCCTCCTGAGAGACACGGCAGTCTGCTGGCTGGAGATATGGAGGAAGGTTACAGAGAAGAGTGTGGGAGCACAGCATGAAGTGTGTGAGAGATGGGTGGATGTGGGTCAGCTCTGCTCTAAAGGAGCCCACAGTTGATGAGTAACAATATGTTGTAATTGTACAGCTGAAAATGAGTGATTAGATGTGGCCCAATATTAAGCATTTGTTATTAGCTACTGGACAATCAGCGTCACCCAAGTGGTTAACTCCAAGGCTAGAAAATGAAGCCTATACAGAAGTGCCAAAACTGCAGTTTCTCTAATGGCCTGGATCGAAAATGGAGTTAATCTCCTCAGATGGTAAAATGCCAAGCTTTACAGCAGAAATAAACATGTTCACAGATTGGTACAAAAACGGTTTTGATCTCTATAGCTCTATAGCCCTATTCATGACAACTATACGGGGGGTGAATCTTCATATAACTCCCCTGCTTAAATGATATTATTAAGTTAGCATTATTAAGGGTGCGGTCGATTTGACAGAAAGGTAGGTAAGTGCTGTCACAGGTAGCAGGCATCTTAATTTAACTTAACCCTGCCACATCCTAAACTAACCTGACACCATATCAAATCATTTACACTCCATTGTCCTTCATCTCATCCTCCTCCACTGTATATTGCATCTTGGCACTTAATTCTGTTGTTTTGGCCATCATTCCAAAACTGTCAGAAATGTATTGGCTGTTGCAAATGAGTGGTAAACAGTACAAACCCAAGAAACCCAACTTTTTATAGAGCACAATGATTGTTTAAGGGAAGCATTAAAACATGCTGAAAATGTTCTACAGTCTACACCAAACTCAAAGCATAATAGGTTTGGTACTGGAGCCCACAGAGCCAGTCATTTCTTCACATTATATCTCCCTCATCTTTCTATCTCTTAACCTTACCCACTTTCCATTCCCTCACCTGTAATTTCATTATCTGAATTGCACCTCTTAAAATCTCTCACCCCTCATCTCTCTCTCTCATTGATCCTTAAACCTTCACCCCTCTTTTACCCTTCATTAGTTATCTCTGCACTCTAAACTCAATAGTGTACTTCTTTATTCCAACCACTTCTCTTGGTCTTCTTTACTCTCTCACCTTCTTCTCCCGTTATTCTTCTTCCCTCATGCCATTCTCTTTATCTCCTCCTTAAGTGCTCTCTAACCCTTCATCCCTCTTTCATATGTTCACCCACTTTAATCATGACCAGGTTACCTCTCGTCTCAACGTGAGAGTTAACCGTATATGCTCCTGGTTTACCACACGCATAGAAAACTACTTGTTCAAATATGAGTAGATTCTTAAATTCAAGGTTTCATTAAAATGCAACCTAATTAATTTATATATAAGCTTCATCTTTTTGAAATAAGGATGATACAGGTGATAAAGTGTATGTTTGAGCGAAGCAAATTCCACAGATGCTGAATAAAACCTTTTAATACCTATTGAATTATAAAATACAAAATAATAATAATTAACAGCCTTAAATAGCCTTTAAAAAAAACTGTTGTCCTGTACTCCTGGAATGGTAACATTTAAGAGATACTGGAGGTCCTGGATTTGTATGAATAACTCCACAAAGAGATGAACAAACAGTGCCGAAAACGGGAAGCCTTTAACACAAACATCTTATCCTTCAGTTGCTACCTTCAGCCATCCATGAGCAGATGAATCAAAATGAGAAAACAAAGTTCTTATCACATGTGGACAAAGTGATGAGGGTGCACCTCGTGCTGAGCGCGATAATTTCAATGGGGGAAAGTTGCCATGCACAGTATGCAAATGTCACACCGCCAACATCTCTTATTCCTCAACCCAAATAAATTAAGACTCCCAGCAGTGACAGTGTGCGCATATAGTGTGCCTTCATGCTCCTTTATAATTATCTACTGTATGATAACACACACACACACACACACACACACACACCCTAGTAAAGAATAATAACCATAATAATAACCTATATTAATATGCCTGCAATTACAATGCTTTATTTGAGGTCATTTAAATAACTCTGTTGGGGAGGATAAGGAACGAGGAATGCTGGGCAAGCAGTAAAACCCCTGGCCTCGCACGGCTGGCTTCATGGGGCCCCTGGACAAGATGTCAGAGGGTGGGATTGGACCTTCTTTGCCATCCATGCCACACACTAGAAAGCTGGGAAGGGGAAGGACCTGGGAAATTCTTTGATGGTGGAATTCACCAGGGATACTGGCAGTGCACTTTTTACTGTTTTACTGCTGCTGGGAAGCAAGAATACTTTTTGAAAATGTAAGAGGCTAAAAAAGAGATCATGTTATTAAAAGATTAAAAGTATATAACACACAAATATACTTTTCAGTTATAAAATCAAAAACCTAAGGAAATAACATGCGATTAATATATTCTCACAAAAATCCAAAGAGGATAAAGAATTTTTTAAATGGTTTTAATTATTTTTCAAGCATAAATACCATAACTTCCCTGGAAACTATGATAATAAATTAATAAAATAAATAATTAATCAAGAAAATAATAATAAGTTTAATCGATAATACAAATAATCATTTGCTGCAACAACGGGTTAGTAAAATCTTTAAGCAAATTAAAAGCTTAAATTTATGAAAGTAGCTTTTAGTATTTTTTCAGTTACTTGTCCATCGCCTTGGATATAAAACACTTTGACTGTTTAGTGATGGCCACTGACAATAGATTTGTACACAGTACTGGAAGCAGAAGATGTGTGGACTGCCAGCCAGCAAATGACAAGGGATTACTGTGACACATTTGCATATCAAGAATGTTAAGTAGCGAGAGGGGGAAATATTGAACCCTCCAGCCTGCAAGGTCATTCAGAAGATAGGATTTTTTTTTTTTCTTCTTTTCATAATTTATTTTGCATATCATGCAGTATGGACACACTGTAGATTAAAATGGTGACTTTAGCATATCATGCCATCCCTGATAGGGACCAGCTCCCACCTAGACTACCCGGCACACGCACACGCACACGCGCACACACACACACACACACACACACACACACACACACACACCCACACACCATCTTGTTTTAAGACGAAAAACTGAAACTGAAAATTGCTGAAGCCTCTAATCCATTCCAAGTTTATCATCTCTTTAATTTGAATGTTTTTCCTTTCATATCAATGGAAGCCACAATGTTTTGCCACTGTCGGCAGAAAGTGGTTCAGAAAAAGAGAAAAACTAAAAAAGCATCGCCTTGACTCTCATCTATGACGAAGGAATGTATTGAGATTGACGTATAAACAACTCATTACACACTGAGGAGACGGTGTTAAATATGTCGATTGAAAAATGTTGTGTCCAGTAATGAATTGTATTATCTTTAAGCAGGAAGAAAAAAGAGAGAGAGGCTGAATTAAAATGTTCTGTTGTTTTATCAGTTTGTCTGAACAATAATGACTGCAACAAAGAATTATTTGAATTAATTATTTGAATAAATTAAGAGATTATTATCATAAGGTTAGAACACAAACTGTGCACAGAAAGGGAAATTAAAATTGTCATATCTAGGATTTATTGTGTTTCAAAGTAGAATAAATATTTTTCTCTTACTATTTAACTAGAATTAGTAGATTATTATTCAATTAATTTAGGCTTGCTATATACACAAGACTGCATGGATTTTAAAAGTAAAAGATTTGTGCATATATAATATTACCACACTGATACAAACAGCTATAACCGAGAGTTATCGAGAGGGAAAGAGGGTATAGACTGATGGATAGAGAAAAAGACGGATCGAGGTATCATGACTCAGTGCAAGTGAAGAGATAGGGAAGAAGACATGAAGAGGAAGGAAAGAGAAACGGATGTAGAAAGGTGTAGTAAGCGCAGAAAGAAAATGGATGGCACATGTGGACAAAAGAGGGGCACAAGGAAGACTGAAATGTGAAAAATGTATGTAGTGTATGATCTGCGTAGAAGTGTCTTCTCTAAATGAACAAGCGTAGAGAAGCTTGGCAGCACATACAGTCTCAGAGTGACATGCAGACACTTCTTTCACAAAAAGGGTAAAAGGAAGGAAAACACTGGAGTTTTACACCATCGCATAAATATAATAACGGACTGTAATATCTTTATTCTCGTTGAGCTGCCTAAGAACAATTTATTTATTATTATAGGCAATTATTTTGATGATTGATTTATTGTTTCTGATTTAGTTTAAGAATTTGATGCTTTCTAATTAAACTATTGGAACAATAATATTGGGCTCTAAGAAAAAAAATAATGAGCATTTTGAATATTTTCCAACTTTTAGTAGGTAAAAAAAAAAGAAAACCTTTTTAAGAAAAAAAACAACAGATTCATTGGGGATGAAAATATTAGTTGCTGCTCTAATTTCTATAATTATCATATATCATCAAAACTGGCAAACCTACTATTATTTAGGGATGCAAATAACTATCTTTTTTTATTATTGATTACGCTGTCGATTCTTTTTCGGGTTAATCAATTAATTGATTAGGTTAGAAAATGGTGAAAAATGCCAATCAGAATCTCCAAAGCCCAGGGGGACTTGAAGTTGCTCATTCTGTCCGACAGACAGCTCACACAGATTTTCAATTATATAAACCAGAGAAAAGTATCAAATCCTCACATTAGTACCATAAATGTTAAGCAATAAGTTGATTGTCAAAATTGCTGTTGATAAATATTTTCTGTCAATCGACGACCTGCTTAACCAAGTGGCTGTCTCAGCCCTACTTTAATCAACTACATACACAGGAAGTGTTAAGAGCAAAGTGATGACTGACGTGTTGTTGCTCCTTTAATTGTTGCTAAGTTTTGCTCCTTACTGTAACACTTAAAACAACAAGCATGTACGTTGTACATTTTATTTGATTTTGTATTTTATAAAAAATAAGAAAAAACTAAACAAATCCAACATGGGAACCTGGACATCCAAAGACAAAACATATATATATTGAAAAGTCATAAAACATCATATGAATAGCATTTGACACAAACAAGGTGTTGTAGTGACAGTTGGCTGGCATGATGGGCCTTAAAGCAACCAAACCCCATAAGATTAAAAACTAGACTTCTGGTCCCAGAAGTGTCTAAAAGGCAGCAACAGAGAGAAACGAGTGGAATGCCAACACTCAGACGAGATAAAACCCTGTTTATTTCCATAACATACATACACACTTCTCCACTCATACACACTTCTCCACTCATCTGTTTATGGGAAATGTCTGATACACGGGGAAACATTTTGTATGAACAAGGGAACATTAGCCAGAGACTCCAGTCCCACTGTGACATGCAGGACGAAGAAGGAGGAGAAACAATAAAAAGAGGGAGAGAGGGAGAGATGCATGCTGTTAGGGGTGGACAGGAGGGAGGGGAGGAGGGCTGTTAGAGGGGTTGTTAGTGGTGATGGATAGAGCAGAGGA
Organism: Cottoperca gobio; assembly: GCF_900634415.1. Classification (NCBI taxonomy): domain Eukaryota; kingdom Metazoa; phylum Chordata; class Actinopteri; order Perciformes; family Bovichtidae; genus Cottoperca; species Cottoperca gobio. The sequence goes on from NC_041360.1 coordinate 1,092,638, forward strand.
GGAGAGGTGGATGGATGGAGGGAGGGGGGGGAGGGGAGGGGAGGGGGAGGGAGGTAGGTGGAGGAGGGGGGGCTTGACGATAAGAGAAAAATTCAGACCGGTCAAAGTTTCCTTTTTGCCAATCGTACTCCTGATAAAGACAGCGCCTGCTCTGGAGCTGATAGAGGGGCTATCTCTCTTCCTTACTCTCTCTCCCCCCTCCTCCCTCCCTTCTCCTCCATCCTTTTGCCTCGCTCACCCAGCAGTTAGTTTGTGAGGAGAACGGACAGGCCCTATCAGTGCAGCATCATGGTGCTACCATCAACCAGCCACTGCGCAGCAATTAATATCGCTCCAATTACTGTTAAAGGGACAAGGCTGGGACAGGACGATAATGAACACATCCTCTCTTCCCCACCATAGGAATTAAAATACACATGCACACACACACACACACACACACACACACACACACACACACACACACACATAAACATACACACACTCAACGCTGCGTACACACACATGCACAGACATACATAAAACGTGCACAGCTTGAAAAGGAAATAATGCGAGATAGTGCGGTAATCTTCTTGCATTGTTTAACTCATTGAAGACAACAGACAGAGAGAAATAAATAACCAAACAGACCTCGATAAGAGAGGAAATAAATAATAAAATTATGGCGATTTACTTGTTATCTCTTCTTAGCCGTGTGTGTGTGTGTGTTTTTGTTACAACTTGAATAAATTTTCCCCCGGCCTGTCGCATCCACATCTCCTACAGGGGAACAGTAGGACAACACAACGGACCCTGAAAGACACTCGGAAGAGGCAACACAGCAGAGCGTCTCTAACATGAACACAGACACAAACACAGACATATAGTGACGGTAGATCCACTTGAGAGCATGTTAAGAGTTGAACTGATAGTATGTTGCCTAGAGTATCCCGGTATCCCATTCTAGACTATTCTGCAGCACAGCATATGCATTTAATGCAAACAGTCAGCACTCGTTACCAAGTTATAAGGTAAGTAAGGGTGTGGAAGTTGGGGGCATGGCCAACGTTCATGCCAGAGACTGGAGTTTGCACTCAGGTCAGGTTTTAACAATGAATGTATATATTTCTTTTTTAAACCCAACAATGATCTGTCCTTATTTGTTTAGCCTCCTAACCTCGACTTTATCTAAACCATGCCGTAGTTTCAATGTCCATTTATTTTTAGAAATAAATTGATTTTAAACGCTGTCATTTAATGTGAAAACACGTCATTTGGGGTTTTATAATAATATATTAATGTCCTGACTAGTGGCAGGGTTGGGCCCCCTATTAACAATCATTTTCCATAACCATTACAGAAACGTACACTTACAAACTGAATTGACCAAATGGATTTCTTATTAAATATGTGGTCTTCTGTGTAAAATAAAGCCCCTGCACTAATTTCTCTGAAGATTGTTTTATTTCATAAAAGTGGAATTGGTCTATATGCAACATTATGCAGTATGCAAGATTCAAATTTAAATATATAAACCACACAAGTCAGGTGCAGTGTACTAACACAACTACAGTAAAGAACTAACGTCATAGGTGGAACAAGGGAGGAGATGGTAATGCAGGCTTTCCCCCAGGATATTGGTTAGTAGAGGAAATGTGATGCTGCCACCTTACAAACAGAGTTCAGTCCTTTTTGCATAAAGAATGACTGAAATCAGACAAACAATAACAACAACTAAACAAGAAAAAGAAGAAAACAGTCAATACAAACTTTAAACTAACTTCAAACCAACTGAGTAACAACCGTTCAGTAGCTGATGCTTGTTAAACTTAAGCCTGGTGTCTGAGCGCTATTAAGGATCAAAGAGCAGCCCTGTCACTGAAGACCATCCTCCAGCATCTGTAGCTGCTCATGGTGAGGACAGAGAGAACACGTAGCTGTTGTCGTGAAGGCTTTATTAGTCATACTTCAATTACATTCTCTAAATAAACTCATTTGTTTCTTTATCGTCTTAGTTAACAATGTACGTAGATGAGATGGGGTAGGCAGACGGCTTGAGTAATCGTCTGTATTTTCATATCATTATCGTCACCAGAGATCGCTGATAGACGATCAGATGGCCTCCTAACTTTCTCATTCTTAATGTTAACATAGCCACTTTCTCACAGCACAGCTGCTGTCTTGAGCCTGTGCTTTTGATAAAATAATTATTTATGCAGCGACATACTTGGTAATGACCGCTGGTGTTGGTAGTATTTATGAGCTGTGATCAAATGTCATACTACATTTGACGACTGTTACTCTCCCTCTCTAATTACAAACACAAAACAATGTGCTGTATATGCGTTACAACAAAGTCAGTAACAAATGATAATGAAAATGTTTTAGTCAACTGCCAATAAGTACAGCCATTTATACACATTCACAAGTGAATTTCAGGCTTCAAAGATGCGAGCCAGTCTGGCAAAAATAGAGCTGGTTTGTAAAGATAGCAGAGTGAGGGAAAGAGCTGGGCTCTCACACACACACCAGCTAGAACAGCAGCAGATCGTCTCCGTCAGCATCGACGGAGCAGAACATGGACATGCAGAACAAAGCTTGGGTGAGCAGGCGTATGGAGAAGGGAGAGGCCTATTGTCTCATGTGCTGGATAGATATTGCACATTTCTGACTGATTGGATTTGAAATGAACTACAAGCCCCTCAATGACATCCCGACACTAGAAATGTCCTTTTTATGCATAGTGCATGTAGTTGTAAATAATTACTCTTAGTTTTAAATCAAATAACACTGTTAATGTGAACGCACCATTAAGTATTGTGAAAGGGTTGTTTCTGGTTGGTCAATAAAGAATGTGAACACCTGTACAGGATTTTACAATCCTTTAGTAAAAGCAGATATTCTTTTGTTTTGCATCAGTACATTTGTTTTGGTTAGTTTCAAATACCACATGACATCGTTACTGACTGACCTGGTCCCCTCCACTGTAACACCTCCTCTTCCTCTCCTTCCTCTTCCTCGCCACTGTGCGTAGGTCCTTGCTCCTCCCCGTCCTCGTCTTCATCATCGGGGCCTCCTCGAGAATCCTGCGTCCTGGGCTCTGGATAAACAACACAAACATTCACATTTAAATACACTCAAACATACGACATACTGCCTCCTGGCAGCTTCAATCCCAAACTTCGATTGAAACCTATGTGCATGTCAAAATGTGTGTCTGTAAGTGTGTATGTGCATCTGTGTGTGTGTGTGTGTGTGTGTGTGTGTGTGTGTGTGTGTGTCTGTGAGTGCATCTGTGTGTGTGTGTGTGTGTGTGTGTGTGTGTGTGTGTGTGTGTGTGTGTGTGTGTGTGTGAGTGTGTGAGTGTATCTATCTGTGTGTGTGTGTCTGTGTGTCTGTGTGTGTGTGTCTGTGTGTCTGTGTGTGTGTGTCTGTGTGTCTGTGTGTGTATCTATCTGTGTGTGTGTCTGTGTGTCTGTGTGTGTGTCTGTGTGTGTGTGTGTGTGTGTGAGTGTGTGAGTGTATCTATCTGTGTGTGTGTCTGTGTGTCTGTCTGTGTGTGTGTGTGTGTGCATCTGTGTGTGTGTGTGTGTGTGTGTGTGTGTGTGTGTGTGTGTGTGTGAGTGTGTGAGTGTATCTATCTGTGTGTGCGTTTGTGTGTGTGAGTGTGTGAGTGTATCTATCTGTGTGTGTGTCTGTGTATCTATCTGTGTGTGCGTCTGTGCAGTGGCTGTTCCTGTCTGTTGATCAAAGGCAGCAGTGAGATGACTCCCTGAGCTGTGTAACACACACCTCGCCACACAGAGATGGACCCTTTGATTCTCATTGCAACTCTGGAGAATCAAAGACTCATCAAAAACAAAGTCTTCACTCTCTACCTTTAGTTGTGTCTCTTTCAATCTGTCTTCCACCAGTTTTCCATTCTCTCTTCATCAATGCCCACCATCATTGCCTCTCTTTCTCTTCACTGGAGGTGGTTCTCTTTTCTTTTCCCTCGTCTTTCTCCTGTATCTTTCCATCTCCTCCCCGTGCCTCCCTTCGGCCTGTCACCTTCAGCAGAGACAGAGGCTGCCTGTGTTCCTCTAATCAGCATTGATATCCCTGCCATTGATCAAGCTGATTACAGAGCCTCCTGCTTGCTGATCAAAGAGATCCGCCTGTGCTTCTGCACATGGCTTTACTGTGTGCGTGTGCGTGTGTGATGTGTTTATCCAGCATGCACAAGTGTTAACCCTGAACTTTGCCTGTGCAGCCGGTATCAGCTGGTTCATCACACTGCTGGGTCACTCCCTATTAGCGGGACTCATGATTAGTTAGATTAGATTAATAGTTATATCACAGCACCTCAGGCTATCTGAGCTGAAGATCTTTCTCTTCTTGTTCTCTGGTCTTGCATCATCATCATCATCATCATCATCATCATCAGGACAAAGGTTAGCATGACTCAAAAGCTGAATGCATGGAAACGGATCACAAACATTTCACTATTAATATCTCTAATGATGTTCACTGTAGATACAGCAAAAACTGGAGAAGTTTCTAACTACATGTTTAACTCAATTAGGTATATTACCAGTTATACTGCAGTGATGCAGTTAGTGTTATGTAATGGACGTCATGATTAAAAGTAATCTCCCCAACCTAGCTTTATGCCGGTTAGAAAAGCACTAGCGCTGTCTGTTACGTGACAGGCAGGTTGTGTTTTGGTCTTGCTGTGTTTTTTTCTCTCATCTGTGCTCCAATTAGGTGGTGATTACCTGATTGGCTCCCCAAGCCACCAGCTGGCCTATCAGGAGTAAGGGCCCTCAATAAAGGAGGAGGACCAGGAAGAGCTGGGTCTGCTCTCTTCTCCCTGGTGTGAGGTTGTGGATTTAGGTAAGTCGGGGTACCCTATACATTTGCATCCACGTAGACACCGCTCTGTTAGAAACTCTAGTTAGCCGGTTGCTGCCACCTCTGTATGTGTTTTACACCATTTGTTAATAGATCAGTTAGTGAGTTAGTTAATACCTTCTAGGTTAAAAATACACATTTTCATTATTATTATTATTATTACAAGTATTATTTAAAAAGCAGTCCTCCTCCTCCTAACTTCTGCCCTACTTTCCACTTCCTCCTTCCCAGCTCTGTTCTCCCTCTCTCTCCCCTTCCCCAAATCCCACCCCGTCTTCAGCCTCCGACCCGATAACACCTCAGCTGTCTGCACAAAGGCCGTGTTTACCCTTGCATTCCCGCTCCGATAAACAGCGATAGCGCCCAATCGATACCAGCCATAAACGCCACAAGACCATGTGACGCCCTCACTCTCTGCCGTTATTAATGTAACAGTTGAGAGATTGGATCTGCATCGTCAAATAAATCAACACACACATACAAAGAGAAGCTGATGCATACACACACACACACACACCATCCATCTTCACGTCACGTCCACCTTTCAACCTCATGCAAACACTCATACACGCCTACATACTGCACGCACACGCACACACACACACACGCACACACACACACACCTCCCCCTGCCTAAACAGTGCCATTATTTTCAGCTATAAATCACATTGAATGGCACATTGATTTTATCCTGCAGGGGCTGAAGCGAGGGAGGGGAGCTGGAGACACAGTTATTGCGTTTAATATTATCAATATTATCTTCCATATCATCTCAGACATGGAGGCAGGTATCAGGAGGAGTCGACAGACACTTTTCTGCAAAACTCCCTCCTCCCTCTCTCTCTATCTCCCACCTTCCCTCCCCCCTATAGCGAGACAGTCTCCATCAATCTGATAAGCTGAACTTCCCCTGTCACACCTGCAGGGCAAAGTCACCCAACAATCTCGCTTTCTTCTACAACTTCTACAACCCTCGATACATTTCAGACCCTCTTCGTACTGATTTTAATGCTGCCTTTTGTAATCGGCATCTTTTATTTACATATGTGTTCACTCACATTTGAGGGATCCCTCACATACCTCCACGTTGGTCAATTGGCTGGTACAGATTAAGCTAAAAAGGGCTTGGACAAGACCAAGACCAAGACCAAGGTATGGAGCCTCAAGTCTTCCACCTTGTACACACCAGCTAGAGAAAGCTGCACATCATACGCAACTGCAGTCGTCTGTCAGTGTCACTGCATCCATTCAGCCACAGCACAGCTGCACACTGACAATCATTTTGGCAAACCTCAAAGCCCGATGCACAATCAATGTAGTGACGCATGTAAGTCAGTCAGAAGAGAAACACACAGGAGTGTAAACTAGGCTTTGGCTCACATATAAGGCTTGAGTAAAGCAAAAGTTATTTACGCATCTTTATAAAAATGTAAGTTACGAAAGACGCCCATGAGACAGAAACATGTGTAGACAGGTTGTTACCATTACAACCTATAACAGCACTGCTGGTAATGGAGCTGAGCTAGATCAATAATAGCTGAAACAGGGTTCACAGGGTTTTGTTCACTTGTCTGGTCAGAAATCTATCTGTCATTATACAATTTGTAATATTATCAAATAACAACCTACAGACTAAAGTAAACTGTCATGTTTAATCTTTATTTAAGTAAATTAATCTGGATTTGAGAGGACATCCTCTTACACCACCCAACTAAACTCCTGTATCCAGGATAACTGGAATGCTCCTCTTGCGCTTCAGGTCATAAACATTGTTTTTACCCGCCGTCAGTGCCCGATCAGTAAACTGCACATGTGCAACTCTCAACAGAGGACAAGGAAGAGAGATGGCTCCCTCCTCAGCTACTTCAATTATCAGCTCCGGAAAAAACAATGTTTAATTATTTTTATTTAATAGGCTGACGAGGCATTTTACTTGGCCCGGGGTGAGCTGGCAGTCCTTATTGTTGAGCCCTGTGATAGACACCATGATATGGTAAATGTATGCAAATGTGTGTTCAATGCAATTAGTAATGTTCCACGAATGTCTTCCAATGTGTTAAACAAAAACTGTCTTTAACTTTTTTTTGTTTTTCATTTTCATTTGTTTGGAGTGAGTAAATGTATCAATAGATTCACTGTGAGAAGCCATGCACAGCGTTCCTCAGGCTCACAATCATCATAATCAACATGTTTTAAAGTCCATCAGTGGTACGTCCTGTGAGAGCATCCCTGTTCTCCCTCTGCTCACCCTGCACATCGAGTGCCAAGTATTTCACAAGCATGCAGCTCTTTCCATAAATGTCCGGTCACGTGTGAATGAAAGTGTAGGAACGTTAACAGAACAGACGCCTCTGTTTAAATGACAGAACGCCGTCCCTTTAATAGATTAAACCAGCAATGTTACATATTATATGTCTGAAAAGGGCTGTGCATTCTTTTCAGGGACAATAATTATCATTGGTCACTAAACTATAGAAAATGTTTGTATACTTTTGGCTAACTTTTTGTTGCCATTCATAAAAAAATCTCATTGTGTAAATCTCTTGTGAAAGCACCAATAATATAATCGGCAATATCAATATCAAGGTATGTGGTCAAACATCCGCCCACCCTGAATTGCTCATTGCTCACAATTTGAAATGACATAAAACCGATTAAGTTCTCAGACTGGAGCTGAAATGAGCAAATGTTTCATAAATTCCCTTGATAAATGATTTAAACATTTGTCAATTCCAATTGACTAATCGATTAATCAATGCATCACTAATCATTGCAGCACTACTGGAATATCATGGATATCAGAAGAGATTATGACTTCTGTCATTTGTCCGTTTAAGCATCACATACACTTCCTCACCATCCTGTTCCATCACCTCTGATCAGATTCTGATGAGAAGAAAAAACTGCCGCTTTACAAAAAGCATTCTGATTGGTCTAAACAAGGGCCCGACAATTAGAGGTCAAAGGGAGGTAACATACTCACGAATCAGGCCAGATGTGGATTTTATCAAGTTTCCTGTGATGTAAATGTATGATTGCCTTGTTTAAAACATTTTTTAAAAATAGCTACAACTGTAGAGCAATTCTGAGAAGAGAGAGGAGAAAGAAAAAAACACCACAACAGAGAGAGACGTACTGAACAGATGCTCACGTCTTCCTCAATCATACTGTGTGTGTGTGTGTGTGTGTGGGTGTGTGTGTGTGTGTGAGTGGGTGTGTGGGTGTGTGGGTGTGTGTGTGTGGATTCACAGTAATGGCACTAATATACTGGCTCTCTCTGTCAGGTTGAGTAGGTGGGTGCGATGGAGAGAACAGAGGCAGAGTGCTTGGGCCTGTTACAGGTAGAATGTTTTTTTATTGTTATCACGGCGGTTATCACTAGTGTGTGTGTGTGTGTGTGTGTGTGTGTGTGTGTGTGTGTGTGTGTGTGTGTGTGTGTGTCCCTCTCTCTCTTTCTCTTACAGATGGTGGATAAGAGGCCTTGCCTTTATTAGCCAGCTCTGGACAGATAAAGACCTGGTATTGATCCCAGGTTGAAAGAGCAGGTTCGTCAAACATGGCTGATTTACAGAGAACTGATAATGGCAGCGCTGGGCAACCGAGGAACCCCAGGGAAGAGAGAGAGAGAGGAGTAAATCAACTGTGTGTGTGTGTGTGTGTGTGTGTGTGTGTGTGTGTGTGTGTGTGTGTGTGTGTGTAAATAAAGAAACAATGACGCCAAGTCAGTTTGCTATCGACCGACAAACTTGCTCACATGTGCAGTCTGCCTGAATTCTCTCATCTTTTTCTATCTTATACACACATAACCCACTCCTCACCTCAAATACACACACACACACACACGCACATAGCTAATCTCTAATCTCGTCTCGATTAGCACCTGACAGAATTTCCATGGGTTTATCAAACCAAGCCAACCAACAGACGCTTATCACTTCCAGCCCCAAAATTTCACAAGAGCAGGAATTTTTGAGATTAAAAAACACAGCTAGTGAAATCTTGAATAAGTCAAAAGAATATGACTGAAAACTCTGCTATCACACGGTACAAGGGGAAGGCCTGGGATAAGAGGTGCATGAGGGGGCAGGTTCACTGAAGCCAAGATTGAACCTAGAGAATTGGGTTTTTATTTTTTATTTGTTTAGACACAATAGAGATAAAAGAGTGATACATGTGGAAAGCTGCAACTTCATAATGGTTCTTCAGTGTTTTTTAGTTGTCTCTGGGTGACGCTAACTGTCTCTTGTCAGATAACAGGTAAACGTTCGTTGATGAAAGAAAGACTTCAAGTCTTGATGAGGAGATACATCTGGTGATAACCACTAATAACTGCCAGTAAACTAGACATCTGGATTATTTTGCAACAAAAAATGCGTGTTGTGCATGGCTATCAATATAGTCAGTGTGATAGTATAGTATATTAATAAAAACACATGGTGAACATATTTACTGATGATTATACTATCTGGAAGTTATTTGGTCAAACTGTCAATTTACTATATCATTGATAGAAAGTAGTTCCAGTTAAAACAGTTCCCAGTGAAGGTCTGTGGAAGGTCCAGTATAAGTGCACAGTAAAAGTGAATTGACGCGTGTGCTAATATGTTCTGTTGTAGTTGGATATTTGACTCTTCTTTCTTACTTTCGTTGTACAGCGATGTGTATGGTGGAGGGCTGGAACTGTCCCCTTCTGCTGAATCGTCTGGGTCCGAGGCTCCTCCCTCCTCTCCTGATAGGCTGAGGTTGTCCGGTGTGTTTTCCTCGTCGCCGCCAAGATCCCCGAGGGAACCTGTGAAGAGGAGAGGAGGGAAAATGTAAAACTGGATCTGTACTTAAATCCACCGATAGAAGAAAACATATTGCCATCTGGATGGATGAAGACACATTCCAAGCAGTTATATTAGAAAACATTTATTATTAAGTATTTAAGTAGAGAGAAGCACATTATAGCCAAATTGGTATATAAAAAAAAGAAATGCAATTACATCAGGTGGTCTCAACCCAAAATACACATGAATAATAAGAGTAAAGTAGAGACGTGTAGAAATCTGTCAGAGGACAGGAACACAGAAGAACATTAGACTCCGTGTGCAGAAGGAGAAGGACTTGAGTCTTCACATGGGCCTCGTGTCTAAACAGCCTGGTGCAGCAGAGGTGCAAAATAGAAGGTAGCGAGATTGTAAAACAAGCTACTTATAGAGGAAACGTACCCTAAACACACTGATCCATTTTCTTAACTGGACTCATTCAAATAACAGTTTCAAGAATTGGACAGGCTGAATGCTCTAATCCACAAGATTAATAGCAAGAAGCCAAGGGGGACCTTAAAGCCAAATTACAGTATACCTAAAATTGTAGCTAAAAAAGTGATTAGTGCATGGCTGATCTGTATCAATTACAGTTTCATAATCCCTGCTGACCATAGTAATTATACAGTACTTTTGATCTATTTTAGCCTGTTTGAAGATTACATCCCAAAAAAATGGAGTCAGTTAATATGGATTTAATGCGATTCTTTTTTTTAAATTGCTTCATTAATAAAACTCCTATAAGATGAATACACCAGGCTACTTTAATGGTGCATTAAGAGCTCCAAACCTTCAAAAATACAGTCATATTTATTGGCTGTTTTTCCGGATCTAAAGACTGAGTTATAGTTATTAGCGTTTCAAGGCTGATTATAAAAGGCAGTTTCTATTATGTTCACGTGCATCGGGTGACATGTTTCATTCTCCGTTCTCGAGAGGTGAGATGATAGAATGAATAATTCAGGGTAACCATTTCTTTTAAGAGGACTAGGAAGTGAAGCAGACATGGTTAATCACTGCCGAGGGAGAAAACAATTCTCATACACGATGATGTATTGGAAAGTCGAGGAAGGTGGGCAAATGTTTTTGAAAAACTGAATCAGAGTGAAATTATTACAGAGAGAAAAACAGGATTTTTTTTTCATTTCCCGCCTTTCCCTCCCAATCCAGACAGGTTGTAAATTAATTTTCATTAGGTTGTGTCGAACGAACAGAGGGATTGTTTCGGAGCTAAAGCCGTGACTGGGGGCGTATATATTTACAATACTGGAACAAAAGGAGTCTATAATCTATACAAAGCACACAACAATACCCATGAATAAAGAAGCTTGTAGAAAAAGGGAGAGGCAATTTTTCTAATTCTGTTAATTTCACTTCCAAAGCAATTAAAAGCAGGCAGAGATAATGCTGGGAAACAATCGCTGGCTGACAAAGTGTTTCTGTCTTTGTAAATGAAACATCTTTAGGCTAATTTCAACTTCCACGCCTGCATGGTTCACTCTAATTTCAGATAAAATTAACACAGCTAGATTTGGACCTTCATAAAAAAAGAGGAGAAAGAGAAAAAGATCGATCCTGTACACAATATTTTTAGAATGAGGTCTATGCCGCACAAGCTTTGCTAGATCTAATTTTCAGTATCTATAAGGACATTTTCATACAATTAATTTTCCTTTAATCATAATTGTACAAAGGGACTTCTCTGTATAAAATTCCAATTATATTTCCTGTTTAAAATGTAAGTTTGAATTATGATTTCTTTCCTCGTTACGGCTCTGGTTTAATGAATCAATCGCTGCATCACTGCTTTCAGACATCAAATGGTGCGGAAAAGTTTCGGCTCCACTTTCTCCCCTCTTTTATCCAAGGAGAAATATTCTCTTTCCCCTTCTCTTCCTGTCTCGGATAGTTGGCAGAAAGGATAGCGGGCCCTGTGTGATAAGTGCGGCACATTCTACTTCATTTGCCAGTTTAAAAGTTAAAGCCTTATTAATTGTTAAAGCGTGATATCCACAGGAAAATTGGACTGAACTCATTGAAGAGATGGAGAAATAATAAAAAGACATAGCCCACATGTGTATCTCTGTGGGAGGGACATCAATTAAGTTGAGACTTATCCAGCAGCACCACTGAGCTTTCTAGGTTGTGAACTAAAGACGGAGGATCTTGTCTTGAACGAAAAGCTAAAGCTTACATTTACTCATATTTCCAAACTTAAGGGCAAATGAAACTTGTGAAATATGGAAAGATGAAATTCAGAAAATACTTCAGTTCCTGGAGAGAGAAGGACTTTTGAAAGTTCTCTACAAGGTGCAAACCCTTACAGAGTCCTTTACAAACAAATCAGATTGTGTTTAGTTTGGACTGCCTAAGATCTATTGAAGGAGTTTCCAGAACAAATTGCTCCTTTTTTGCAAGTATACCAAGTGAGGTGCACGGACAGAACTTTGACGTCTGCCTCAAAGTATGGACTTAATAATATTTAAAAGGGTTAAAAGGAGATCTGACTAAAAAGACACCGTAGTGGAGTGAAGAAGGGATCCCCATCAACTCAAACAAAAAGATTTTAAATCAAGAACGCAGCTCATCAAGCCTAATGAGCTTCATTTTAAGACAATGATGTAATATATATATATATATATATATATATATACATTCCTCCCTAAACCTGCAACAAATAACTATTTTCATTGATTAATATATCAATTACTTTTTTTTATTAGTCATTTTGTATACACAATTTAAAAACAATAATGACAAATGCACATCTTAAGTTAAAGACCATTTCATCATACGAAAGCTGGGTTTTTGACAAAATAGGACAAACCCTCAATACCCTTATTTTAAAAAGGTTTTTATTAATTAAGGCTTAATAAGTAAAGTTTACTGAATTGCTGAACAAATAGACTATTAATCTGATCACACCAACTTTAAGAACTTGGCGGCTTTTGATGCTAAATGCTCACTTTGTTCGGGACTCAAACTGTATTAACATTTAATTTCAAAGCATAAAGGAGAACATGTTTGGTATTTTTACTTGATGCATGTCTTGAAACAATTCATTGATAATAATGGAGCAGAAACAAATAGTCTAATAATGCAATCCACATACAAATAAATTGATAACTATTTGAATAATCTGCACATTTTTTAACTCGAATATTTTAAGTCTTGAACTGTGGATCGGACAAAAATGTGTGGCCATTTTTTATTTAATCAATTATTCAAAACATGAAAAGTAACCATTGCGGCCCTAATGGACACATTTTGGACACATTTTGATATGGATTGTATTGGGGTTCGATACCCAGACCTTAGTGACACCAGACTCAAGACATGACCTGGATGTGATTTGTCCAATGCAAGGACCGGACTGGGATATTCCTCTTAATAAATACGTAATAAAATACATTATTAAGGTGTTTCAGGCAAACACCGTTTTAAAATGAGAGACAAAGTAGATTATTACGAGTCTGTGTTGACTGTGGAAAAATCCATTCCAGCATCAAGATGAGACCGAGACAGATGTGGTAGTAGTACAGGAGTACTTGAGCTCCAGCACAGAGACTGCAGCTGTCTGTCTTGGAGGCGCGAGGAGAGGCAGAACAAAGTGCTGCAGCTGATGAAGGCACCAAAGATACTGCTTTATTAACTCTCCGTCCACATCAAACCTGCAGCAAGCAGCTCGCTGATTAAACACAGAGACAACACACATCAAGCCTGCATGCTCAACAAGCCTGATTAAACAGACGCAAGCCTCGCCGCTCTCACGCTAATAACCCGCCGCACAAAAAATACATTAGACCTGAAAGCAAGAGAAGGAGAGGGAGAGGGAGGGAGAGAGGGAAAGTCATACTTGTATGAAAGAAAATCTGAGACTTGTGAAGAGAAACATTAAAGGAGGATATTTAAACAAAGAAAGGAGGAGAGAATGGAAAGAAGAGGAGGATGTGTGAGAGAGAAACTAAGGTACCTGACACAGAGTCACGCACTGGAGAGGAGCCACTTATTGATCAGAGTGAAGAGAATTACCCACCACTGAGGAAATACTTTTAATCAACTTTGCACTTTAAACACTTCCTTCAACGCTGCATGGCTCTTATCACAGCTCCATGGCCACCGTCCCTTACCATCAACGTCACACCAGAGGAACCGTCCACACAGCCCGTGATATCGATCTGTTATATTCAGCTTCAATAATAATCAGCTTCTTCTCCTCAGCCTTTAGGATTTGAGCTGCTAACGACTGCCCATTGATTACTCTAGGGATGACAAACTCAAGCAAAGCAAATTCGACAGATCTGAAATCCCTGGGATTTATTGACCGTCCACACATCTTCACATCTAATATGATGATGATGATGATAAAGTTCCCAGAGTGCAGTGGCGCGTGCAATACGTAATGGTTGTCAGTGAGAGGGTAGAGTAACTATTAAGGCCTGCAGGCTGGTCAACCTCGACCAATCCTCTGCCACATCCCTTACATGTTCTCAAACTAATGATGTGTGTCAGTGAAACCTGAGACACTACCACAGGATGCACATGTTCTCGCCACATCAAATGAACAACCAGTATGATTCCATTGTGCTCGTGAAGTGGACAATTGTTAACTGCACTAAGGAGCAATTGTTAGAAATGTGTGTGTTTCCTGAATATTTACGATTTCTTAATATCCCAGGAGCACGGCTGTAACTAACCATCTGCATTATGTGAACGCTCTTGTATCGTGAAACTGCCCTGAAAAAACAGCGATTAACATTTTATTCCACTTTGCACTGCATTGTGTTTCAAACAAGCAAGACACGGAGCATTACAATGAATAGCACACTGAAAATAATATAATTACTATGATCACGATCATTAAAACAGCCACTGTCAACGTGATGATGATGATGATTATGATGATGTGCTGTAGATGTCTGAGGCATCCACCAATATTCTGCCATTTTCACTAAAGTATAGTATCAATATATTCTAGAAACTATACAGAATAGTTGCACGGCATGAAGCAAAAGATGGAAGTGGAAAAATGGTGCTGAAGTAGGATATGATGGTGCAGCACAATGTTTCATATCTTAAAAGAAAGAGCTTAATAAATAGGTATGAACACGACTCTAAGAGAGCGGAGCAACCACACATCTTAGAATAACACACTTAACCCCAGAGTTCCACTGTTGCAGAACAATCTGTCATCGGTATAAATGTCTAAATGTCAACTTTTTAGGAACTACTACAACCGTGGTTAGGTTTCATATTGGAGCTGAAACTACGTGTCAATAAGTTGACCTACAGAAAATGACAGATAAGCGGTTTTTGATGAATAATTGAACATTACCGTGTTCCAGTTTGTCAGGTGTGTTGTTGCGTTGTCTCTTTCTTTTTACTTGTGATGAAGAGAAACACCTTTGGCTTTTGGACGAGCAATTTGAACGCGTGAGAAATTGTGATGGGCATTTTTCCCCATTATCGGACATATATATATTATATATATATATATGTATTAATATAAAATCATAACCAGATTAATAACAATATATACAATAATAATAACAATGAAAGCAGTAATTATTTGGAGCCCTGTTTAATATGATAGCAGTGCAGTCATATACGACATGTGAAAGGCATCATGGGTCGACTAATTCTGCTGGTGTTTTGTTAAAAAAGCAAATATTATCCCGTCAGTGCGAACCACCTGTATTATGATTCATAATAGATTTGATGCAGGCTGAGACATAATCCTCTACTATCAACACCTGTGTCCCACAAATACTGTACATATGTAAAGAATATGTTAATAACAGTGTTCTTATTATTAGTAGAACTCATTTAAATATCAATACGTTCGGCAGCATCGACAGCATCAATTCAAACAAGACACTCGTTTTAATCTCCTCAACGATAAGAAAAGTGCTTTTATGTGACGACAGAACATTTTAATTCCATAGCAGTTCGTTGCTATGCCCTTAGTAAATACAAATGTACCCAGCAGCAGCGTGAAGGACAGACTGAAGGGAGGAATACGTAAGCAGAGAGGGAAGGGGAACGCCCAGCTTTGAGAATGTCGATCACAGCCAAGAGTGAAACACGTAGTGTAAGGCTAATGATAATGAGGATTACACTCGTGGTAAAGGGGCGAGCTGCTGCACTTGAGCACAGCAGGACACCAAACATCAAAAGCCTGAAAATGCATGAACCCGGTGTAAACATGAAGCAGTACAGCGTGTATTTGCAGGATTGATCAAGCTAAACATTTTGAAAATGACAGACTAACAAAGTGCAACATATTTAAAAGTTATTTGCTCGATTAAATTCTTAATTTAATTGTATTCAAGTCCCATAAAGGCCTGGAGTTGAAAAGATTTCAAGGCATTTCTAGACTTTTAGGACGCTGTTTTCTCAGCGATGAATGCCTCTCAATGAAAAAGAAAATTCTCTCAGCTTCAATCTCTTCTCTCAAACCTCATCTCTCCATTTCAACATGCAGTCTCTCCTTTATATTCTCGCTTCCTCCTCTCTTTCCATCATTATCTCTCCGTTCCTCATCCCCTTATCCCCCCTCCCTTCCACCACCTCTCTTTCTTCTTCTCTGTACCCTTTCAATATCACTCATGCTCTCTCTATCCCTTATACTCCATCACCTTCCCTCCCTCTCTTTCTCTGCCTCCCCTCCATCCCTTTTTCTTTTTTTCTGTGAAAAAGCGTAGTGACTGGGAGCGTCACTCTGTGCGGATAGCTGGGAGCCGTTGGCGGTTATCGGCTCCTGCAGACTCTCTCTGCCGGTCTGATCTGTCTCCTCTTCATTAAGCAAATACGCCGACGTGGAAATGAAAACATAATAGCTATTTGATTTCCAGCGAGATATTTTGCATATTGGTTCGGAGCTGATAGCGGAATTTCATCAAGTCGTTTTTTTCTCTCCTTCTCTCTTCCCTCCCTCTCCCACCACCACCACCGTCAGCCCCCCACCCGCCCTCCACCACCTCCTTCTTTCCCTCTATCCTCATGCTTTAAAAACTGAATTACTGAGCTGGGCTGGCTTTCAGAGAGATTTCTTTACATTGCTGGGAAGAGAAAAAAAAGAGAGGGAGAGAGAAATCTAGTTCCCCAGGAAGACTACTTAACCGATTAAATATCCCCCCTATTCCCATCTTTTTTTCTCCCTCTCCCTTTTTGATAACAAGGAAGAAAATTTGAAGAATTCACAGTGCTTTAGGTTGACTATACTAATCAGAGATAGGAGTGAGAAAATTAACTCCTTAATGAGCAGAGCCGTCTCCCTGATAAAGGTCCTGGGGAGATGGCGGGATGGGACACTGGCTGAACCTTGGGAGAGAGACAGAGAGACAGAGAAGAAGAGATAGACCTCGGATGGAGGGATGTAGCGCAATGGTAACAGAATGAGAGAGACTTGACACCATGCAGGGGTAACAATTAGCTCCCTCCTCCTCTGAGGAGGAGATACTTGCTTCTTGGGCATGAGGACGGCAGGTAGAGAGATAGCAGCAATTCCCCCCCTATTGTGCCACAGATACCCACAGTGGCTTGCATCAGCGCTGGCTGTGATGGATTGTCCAGTGGCAGGGGTATCCTTCATGCCCCCCAGAGAGAAAAACTAGCCCTGGAGGAGAGGATCAGCAGCCTCTTCACAGCGGGCCTATCTGATGGTCCGGCGCCTCTCAGGAGGACAATTCACTGGCCCCAGTCCACAGAAATAAATCTCCCTGCTGCTGCTTTCCATGTTGGAACACCGTGTTGGTTCAGACCTGATAGCAGTCCCGCCGTGTTACAGCTGCAACCGACGGATATTGTACACACTCACACATACAGTGGACTACACACACACAGACACTTTTGTCAAAGGGTTCTGAGGTGAGGAAAACGATTCCTATTAAGAGCTGTGCTGAAAATGTTCATAAAATCATTTATTTGTTTGGCGGATGAGGCTGGTGTTGTTCTATATTCTTATTGTTCTGCTTCTATTGCCAACTAAAAAACATAATTCTTCAAAAGTTTAAATGACTAAAAAGGCTCAGTTTAGTTTGAACAAATGTTACTCAAACAGGAGGAAATAGTGCGTTTATTTTGGGATAATTGTCAGTGGTGGATCACAAATACTTACAACATTCTTATATTCTTAAAACGTGATTTGTTACCTTTTTTTCATTTGTAAATTGAATATGTCTTTTTGTTGTTTTTTGTTCTTGAATGTAAAATAAATTAATCTAGATTCCTCTTTTATTCTCTACATGTTATTGTTGAAAAGACACCAAATGTGACACTGCAGAGCTTGTTTCTAAAACTTCTTACAGGCCTGTACGGATATTCCTTAGTGATCCAGAGTACCAATCTGACCAGGCGAGCTCTTACAGATCGGGTTGATGCACAAACGACTTCAGACTGATGATCAGTGAGTCAAAAGTGAGTCCGTACAGTAAACGAAGAAAACAATGCAGAACACTGGACTGACAGCATACTTATTTTTCCAAATTTCTAATACACATAATTTAGACAAAGGGGTGTCATACAAATATTATTATTTATTTATTTTAATTTACACTGAATTATCGACATTGCTATCAAAAGAAATCCGGTATCATTCATTTCCACATTAAATTGGCCAGAGGGAAAGAAAGGACATTGACGCTCCTTGAAACTGAGCACTACAAAAGCCTTTAATATCTATTTAAAATCTCTCCAGGATTTCCTAAAGGAACAGTGCGCACAGAAAATAGCATCAATTAATAGAAAATGACGATGGCACCAGCGAGGAACGGAAGAACACACAATGTTTCAGAGTGTCAAAACGGAACCATGTGACTCACATACTGTGATAACATTTTGGAGATGCTGCATTTCAGCAGATTTCATCACCTTTGACAGAGAGATCGTATCAGGCTTGTCTGACTAACACAAAGTCACCTCTCTCCATCTCTGTTCTGCCTCTCATCTTTGTTTTTATACAGCTCACTGAGATTTTGGCTGCACTTTGTCCAGCGCTCTCATGTAATGGAGGAATGTTCTCCAAGCACTGCACTTTGGAGTGAGGGATGAAGCAACATGATAAATACTGTACACCAATCAATGGACAAATATGGCTGAATAAGATGTTTTTGACATTAGTTATGTAAAGTCTGAATGATAAGTTAATTAAGGGTGTGGGTTTTACGTTTTCAAATCAAGTATCCACATTTGTATTGAGCACCATATCGCTGCATAAAGTGCAGTGTGGAGACACCTCGTGATACGTTGGATCAAGTCTTCCCTCTGGTATTCTGTTTCACAACCGTTTCTTCTCTGGCAGCACTTCAGACGCACTCACCCTGACAGACTGTTTCATGTTCCTCAAGGACGCCTCACTCCCACATACACAACAGAGGAACAGCAGTCTACAGTTTAAATACAGTGAAACTGTGAAAAGTGAAACTGTGTGCATTATGATAAGCATGTAAAGGAATGAAACAAGAAACAAGACCCTCTTAGATCCCTCCAGGTAGGGGGGGATCAACTTTTGTCAACTTTTAACAACACTTGACAAGGAACATTGATAAAAACTGTGTATTGACATTAAATAATAATGAATCATTTGACTCTTTAGCAATAACCCCAAAACCACTCACTTTGTGTGCCATTACCCCCTTTTTATGCATGGAGTGTACAATACAACTTTAAAGTGTTTTTCAAGGTCGGTGTATTGTTTGTGAACGACGCCAAAAAAACTAAATATTGAATTCAACGTTTGATCCAACGGGATCATTTCATTTCTTGCCAGAAAAGCTGTATACCAACTCTTCTCAACTCTTCTTGAAATGTAACTAAAGATATAGTTCATGTTTTTTCACTGTTGACATTTCAAGCTCATTCTCATTAAACGGGGAAATGCAATATTTAACTGTATGGAGGCACATTGAAGGCAGAGTTCTTCAACCTTGTCAGCACATTTCTGGTCCTAAAAGTCTCATGATCTCAAGCATAGAAGCAAATACGTTGGCTTGTAAACTGAACATGGGTTATTTGTGTCTTTCATTTTCTAGGAAATAGAGGGGACTCCAAATGAATCATAAAACATATGCTTGAAAATGTCAAATTGTTTTAAATACATGAAACATGTCAACATGTACAACTTCATCTGCATATTAAGTGACCCTCCAGAGTGAGCATCAGGAAAGGGAAACTCTGATTGAAGGCCATGCATATAGAGGAAATACATTCAGAGATGGTGTATTCTCTTTGTCTTTTTAATGTGCTGGTAATGAAAAAATGTAGAGGAGAAAAAGGAGTAAGAACAGGTGGTGTTTCAAAACAAGACAAAAAAGAAAGAGGGGAGGAGTTTTGAGGGAGGAAGATAGAGAGCAGTTACCATGCAGCCGAGCTGAGACCCTGGACTATTGAAGCCAGGCATGCAGACGAGAAAGCCAGCCGATAAGCCCGGCTGATAAAAGATAGAAAATAGCAGCAGATTTGAACTTTCCCACCGTCCTAAGATCCACAGGGGGAGGAGGGGTTGATTCAACTACTTATTGAATCCCTTCCTATCACAAAGCACCCTCAACCCCCCAACCCCCTCCCAAAACCCAACAGCTAGGCAAGGCCACGAGTGGAGCGGGGATACAAGGTTGACACGCACGCAAATGCACGCACACACACACAAGTATCAGCATAATGTAATCGGAATATTGTAATCATGTATTGCACAATTTAAGAGTTTAAATAACCAAAAGGTTTCATGGAGAGGTCATTGAAAGGTCAGGAAGAAACACACACACACACACACACACACACACACACACACACACACACACACACACACACACACACACCCACACACACACACACACACACACACACACACACACACACACACACACACACACAAGGTCATACAGTACGTGAAGTCTAACCATCATCCCTCCATCCTTAAATCAAATCAGAGACAGTGTTTCTTTCCATATCTCTGCTCCACTCCGTTGACATAAAGAGACTTGGCCTTGACTAAATTGGTGAGAATTTTCACACCCTTCTAAGTGCAGGCAAACACGCACACACACTGTTTGGTGAAATAAGGTCATTCCCATATCCGACATGGTTTAGGCTGTGAAATTTATTGATGGGATTCATTCACAAGGTCTACACTGCAGACACTCTTTGGAACTTTGGCTCACCTGCTCTGATTCTTGTACACAATGGTACAGGTGTGATTTGCCCAAATCTCGTATCGAAAAACACACTAATGATGACAAAATACTATATACAGTGACTCTAATTTCTCTATTATTTTGCAAATTGTCAGGATTCATTTCCATGGTGTCATGTGTGTAGTAAAACCTGCTTTGGGTTTATGGAAGCTTTTCATGACCAAACAGATAAAGTCATGCTATAAACAATGCTGCTTGTGTTAGCGCCTCAAATCTTTTCCATAACAATAGCTCCTCTTAGTTCCTTCGCTCTTTTTAGCAGTGTGGTGAAGAGCAGTGAGTAAATATAAACACTGAAGCCATAAGCATTTCTGAGATAGCGTAAGTGCTATTAGCTTTATTAACATAGACTCAAATTCAAAAGTGCTAAATGTTCTTCTGGTGAGTACACTCTCAAACTCACACAGTCAATTCACTTTATTTTGGTGGTGAATTATATGAATTGTTCCAAGACAAATCAAATAAATACTTACATTTGTATGTTTCTGATTTATGCTGTGTATAGAAAATGATATCAATTGTATAAAAGCCTGCTAACTCCAGAAAGTGTACCGGGTGCTAGTCGGACACAATAGCTCTTTGAGCTTCAATCTATTATCTTTACTAACGCATTAATCAATTTACCTAGTTACTTCAGTCCATCCACAAACACCTGAATACCTTGTGCTCTCAACTGTCAGAAAGCAGTTTCAGCTCTCTATGTAGCTCTCTGTGATGTTAGCAATTATGTGCAATTAAATGCAAGACGCCACTAGGCTAGTCAAGCTACCTGACACCCCATAACACAGAGGTTGACTTTCCATTACAATTAGGCAGGACAGGCGGGTTTCATTACTCTTTAAAATGATTTGATTAAAGCTTAAAAAGAGGAAGGTTTGGCAGCATACTAGCTTCATTGACAGGAGTTTTAAGCCTTTGTGGTACTTGCTTGTTCCTCCTGAGCTGGACGCAGGCTGCACTTCTCTGCTCAACGTTGAGCTTTATTACTGCAGTCAAGATGGAGGCGAAGGTGCAACGTCAGCCACGACATCCTTTTGTTTCTAACACAGAACAAAGCTAGAACAGAGACATGATTGTAATTTTATTTGACACTGGCTTTGGTAACCAGTTGGCCAAACTGACATATGGTTGAAATAGCTCTTCAACAAATAGCAATATCTTCTATTAATATTGATCAACAAAAGTCTATTCCGACAGTGTGCAATTACCAATGCCTTGTGCAATATTCACTTTTTATAACTTTTGCAATTACACTGTCATGTGCAATATTCACTCCTACACTTTTGTTTTCTCCAATGACTGTACTTATGTTGCTGTTACTGTATATTTATTCTATTTAATTGTTACTCGTCACTTTACTCTCTTTGCTGTAACAACGTACATTTCCCTGTCGTGGGACAAATAAAGATTCTGATTCTGATGCTCAACAAAAGTTTCACCCACAGTTTCAACCATTTTCGACTAGCACATCACTTCCATCTCTCTCAAATGATCCAAGCTGCATGTACAGTTTATAACAAGGTTGTGTGTCATCCGCTGATATGCTGCATCAAATGAAAGAAAAGAGAAAAGCCACAGGAGAGATCAGATCCCGCTGGATCAGGGACTTTAATGCATGGCTCCATTAGCATGAGAGACATTTCTCAAAGTGTGTACAGTATGTGGGAGAAAGTGTGTATTTGACTTTTTGTGTGATTAGTGTTTGCCTGTACTGTGTGTGTATGATATAATGAGCCTGATTGCAATCCCTTCTCCTTGATTTTAATCCCGAACCCCGAATATAAACGAAAGGCAGATGAGCAATTATAATGGTATGCAGGAGGAACGAGAGGTCCTCCCTCCCTCAGCTCCCTGAGCACCTCCAACACCACATCTTTGACATGACCCAGCTCTGTGTTCATGTCAGTGCGATGTTGCAGAGTTAGAAATACAAATGATGTTAACACTGGAGAAAACAAAGAACTTCATGTGATGAGGTGTTGAATTTCTGATCTGTTTATTATCTATGAAAATGTCAAAAATGGTTATCTTTACATGTTTCATCTTTCTCACATTTCTTTCAAGGTTTTTTACTTTTGTCAACTGTTCCTGCTCTCCCACCTTCCTGGCTTCTCTCTTCCTTTTCACTTTCACTAACTTCTTCCTCTCTACCTCCTCGTTTTACTTACTCATCTTCCTTGTTTAGCTAATTCCTCCTCCTCCTCCTCCTCCTGATCGCATTCTCAAGAACTGCGGCCTTCGCTTTTGCTTTTTATCTGAGTGTCAACCCTGAAACCTCATGTCAACTGTGCAGGAGGAACCAGCACACACACGCAGATGTTTCTGCTGGTCCCAGAGACTAAACACACTAAGGGATAGAGGGAACAGCCCCGGCAAACAGAGACAAAAACATGATTGAGAATGCAACAAAAACTGTCCTGGGGGACGGTTTGTGTGTGAGTGTGCCATTTTAATTAATATATTTACAGTGAAACTGATCAATATTATTGTTTGTCAGTTGCATGACATTTAACTATAATGTCATCTTCCTGTTGAAGTGTCTCACTAAATGATGTTTTAGAGGCATTTTGAGGACATAGAAAATATCACATACACGTGACTTCAACCCAAAGCTGTACCTGCTTTTAAGAACCCATAACTCTGCATTATACAATACATGATACAGCACAATTACAATCAGTTAAACTGATGGCTGACATGTACTATTTGGTTGACTGTGCAGCGTTCAAACTGAATGTAGCCCTGTGCTTATTTGATTGGTCAATGCAGCATCTTGCTGGATGACATCACATTGTGTTGTGCAGCACTACTGTGGATCCAAGCACGTCCTAAGGCTCGACATTAGTTACACATTGAGTAACTTAAAAGACCTCAATATTTTCTCTATAAAACTGAAAAATACAACAAATTTCACTGTTTGGCTAAAAAACAGACAATAAAATAACTGTTCTTTGTATGTTGCACTTAGTTGCACCTGGTTTGGCTTATTTATAGCTAATAGTTGAATTTGTATTCTATTGTTTCTGTATGTTGCACTTATGTTGCACTTCAAACTGGCTTATTTGAAGACAGTGTTCACTTATACGATTGTACCTATTTGAAACTATTGTACTTACAAGATTCTTGCTGTTCGGAGTTGTATCTCCATGATTGTTTGCACTTTTTGTACGTCGCTTTGGACAAAAGTGTCAGCTAAATGAACTGTAATGTAATGTAAAAGTCTATAACACCAACTGTTTAATTTGAAAAGTGCAGGGACTTTTAATAATGTCTAAATCCATGATCTTTGATTGTATATGTGTACAGTAAACTTATTCATTAATTGCTGTATCACTTCTGCCTTAAGTGGAATCAACAAAATCAAACAATTGCACTCATTAATAGCAAATGTGGCCCAAATCTGATTTCTCTTTGCTCTTATGTGTCACAGATCTGATTTTTTCAGAGTGATGTGGACATAGAAATCAGATTGTTCACACTTTCATATGTGGTATGATACATATCTGATCACTGCCTAATAGGCTAATATTTTCCAATATATCGGCCTGACTGATTGTTTTGGTTACCAGCTATGGTATCCTCTGACTATTATATTGGAAGGACACTTTGTCTACATTTTAATGGCTTTACAATTGTTTTGAATGCACACATTGCAATTGAAGTCAAGTGTAACATATGGTGGATGTATAAATAAGCACTGATCAAGCCACAAAAAATTCAATATGTCAACGTTCCACATGACAGAATCCAGTGTTGTACATCTGTGTGATCTCCGGCTTCCTACTGTACATCTGCCACTCCCACTGCCAAGAAGAGGAAGCTTTTACCAGGAAACCCTCTCTGAGAAGTAAAGAGAAATACCACGAGAGAGAGAGGGGAGGGGTGGAGGGAGATAAAAAGGCAGAGAAGTGATAAAGATAAAGAGACAGACAAGCAAAGCAAAAGAAAAAACAAGGGAAAAGAGAGATGGAAAGATGGGGGGGCAGTCTTTTTGTTGAAGAGAGAGCAGAAATAGAGAAGAGGGGGGTACGCCACTCACAACTTGGCTTTGCATCTCTTATCTCCGCCTCCTGTCACAAGGCTTAAAATAAAAATAAAAATAAAGTGAGATGGTGGCAGCAGTGTTGGTGCGATAGCCCTGTGGAGCATGGAGAGGGGATGTAAAGGAGATAGCTAGTTAAATATAACCCGCTGCATGGTTGGCAGCAGCAAAGAAAGGGGGTATTTTCAAGAGGCAGGGCATCACTGGAGCCCTCACTGCCCAGATAACATCCATGTTAAGAGTGTGTGTGTGTGTTTGTGCAAAAGACATATCCATAGCTACTCTACTGATCGAACACACACACACACACACACACACACACACACACACACAGTATGCAAACCCAGGCTTACACAATTACTTTCACAAACTGATGGAGAACAACACACATACACACCAACACACAGAAGGGGCACAGCTCGCTCACATCTATGCATCTCTCTGCCTCGCCAAAGGAAGTATCAACGACCCCACCCCCCTCCAACGCAAAAAGTCACAACGGGATTTCTGATGGGAAAAATGTGCTTTCCTCAGATGATGGTCAGATAGAGGGGGAGTACAGCCAAATGTCAAAGATGATAAATGGAAGGGTGCAGAGACAAGATCACACACACACTCACACACAGAAACACAACACAGGCAGACACAGAGAAAAACACTCTTCCTCACTTGTACTCATAAAAGCACGCATGCAAATACACGTGGACACGCCAGGGCTGCAACTGTCACTTATGTTTGAAGAATCTATCAAAACTGTCATCCAGTATTCAAATAATCTGTAAATCTATATACCTTTATTTACTAACTAAAATGCATTTTTTGGCCAATCTACAAAATGTCAACTCAGTTGGATGTCTAAGTTAAATATGACAGCAAATTTCACGTTTTGATATTTTTCAAACTTTCTGCATTTGAATTGCACCTCGGACAGCAGCTAATGATTGTTCTCATTATCAGTTAATCGGACTGATTATTTTTGTTCAATGAATACATAATTAATAGACCACAACATGTGAAGCAAACAGTGGATAATAACCATAAAACACGCCTAGCCCAATGTTTTTGGTTGTGGCCGACCAACAGTACAAAACTTAAGATATTTAGTTCACAATAATATAAATAATATAATAATAATATATAACAAAGAAAAACAGCAAATCCTAACACTGGAGAGGTTGGAACCAGATTAAGCAACTACTAAAGCTGCTGTCAATGTTGTTGTTTAACTCAGTTAATTGCTAATTGCAGCTTTAACATAAACACGTCCATGTTTTTAAAAAAAGAGAAGTCCCAGGTAAATATGTTGGACATATTTTAGAGCAGTAAGACCTCTCCAATTTATTACATTAATAAAAATATTATTTAATATTGTAAGATTTCAGTAAGCAGTGACTGGTTATTAAAGAAGCCCACATGTCCGAATAGAACACATATTGCTTTAATAATTGACATACATGTACTGTATGAACATACGTTTGTGTATGGTCCCCGTTTACTACATATAATCATTGACCATTTCCAACTGTCAACAGGTTACAGAATTGATAATATAAATTGCCGATGCACACTTCACTGCTTGTGTGAGTACAGTAGCCACCTGCCATGTAAACAATCTTTGGACCAGAGCAATTATTAATGGGAGAGGTTTATTTGCTAAAATTATAACGACAGG
The DNA here is from genome assembly GCF_900634415.1 of Cottoperca gobio. Classification (NCBI taxonomy): domain Eukaryota; kingdom Metazoa; phylum Chordata; class Actinopteri; order Perciformes; family Bovichtidae; genus Cottoperca; species Cottoperca gobio. Next base: position 1,119,224 of record NC_041360.1, read on the forward strand.
CTAGTAAAAGAAAACCGGCTGTTACCTGTCAGAGTTATTTGAGAGTCTCGAACCCAGGAATGTTCTAAAAGATTACATAATTTTTTCAATAATTACTATATTATTTTTTGTTGATCGACTAATCAATTGATGAACTATTGTTTCCGCTCAAAATCATCACAGAAAAAATATTAGACACCTTTGTTTCTTGTCAACGAAAAAAAAAACTCAAAGCAATGAACAGCAACGTATTTTTGTAGAGAAATTACGTTCACTTCTCTTAAAATCCATGTTTTCTTCCTTTTTGCTTAAGTGTACCTCTTTGACTACACAGCTGCTAAATGTGATGCTTTTGAGCAAATGACTTTAAAACCTCAACATCAGAGCATTCTTGATCGCACCATGAGGTTGTTTTCCCCACACGTTCTTCTGTCTTGCCCTGTCAAACAGGGGTCAGAGGTCGAGATCAGCGACACAGCAGCTATTCTGGAACTGGCTGGGGGTTCAGTGTCTTTCTCAAAGGTTCTCCTGCCAGCTAGTAGAATGATAAACTACTAGATTAACTCATGGTCGACTAAGTATCTGATCACAAGGTCACATCTATGATAGTATCATGTCATATCTTTGTCAACCTGGCTTGGCCTTGCCCAGTCTGGTCTTGTCTGGTGTCTTCTGGGGCTTTAGGTGTACAACTTACCTTAACTGAGGTGTGCGTTAATTTGCTTACTCAAGCAATCATACTGTGTGGATGTGTGTGTGTGTGTGTGTGTGTGTGTGTGTGTGTGTGTGTGTGTGTGTGTGTGTGTGTGTGTGTGTGTGTGTGTGTGTGTGTGTGTGTGTGTGTGTGTGTGTGTGTGTGGATGACTTAAGAGATAATTTTAATATCAGGCCGGTGTGGATTGCTGATAGTGTTTTAAGGCAGGGCCCTGTGGACCGAGCGCTGGTAGTACCTATCTGTAATTAGTAACCATTCCCTATCACTGATAAGATAAACTACGCCTGACCTTTTCCGTTTGGTCACCATAGCAACCCAACACCCCCACCCTGGCACCACCGCCCTCCTCTTCGTATTATTTTAGTGATTAAACAGCAAATAGCGCCGAAGATGTGAGGAGCTGATAGGAGCATGATTAATAATAGTCCTCCACATGGTCCTCTGTGTGTGCGTGTGTGTGTGTGTGTGTGTGTGTGTGTGTGTGTGTCTGTGTCTGTGTCTGTGTGTGTGTGTGTGTGTGTGTGTGTGTGTGTGTGTGTGTGTGTGTTGAGGAGGAGGGGCCCGTCAGTGTCAAACAGTCATTGTGAGAGGCTTGGCTTGGCTTTTTGTGGTGAATAATGGAAATTTAAGATGAGCTGAAAGTGAAATAAAAGCAACGGGATGAGAGCGATAGATGTCTCCCTTTTCCAGAGCCACTCTCTGAGGATAGACAATATTAACATTACCCTCTCCTACACCCACTCAGCTTTTTGCCAACCATGGTCCTAACATTCTGAGGGGCCATGCTGGGGAAGTGCGATCTGTTGATGAATAATGAATGCTGGATTCCAGGGTTACCTCCTCCTCACTTTAAAACACCACACTGTGGTTTTAGAGTGGTGGGCAGGAGGACTAACCTCTTCATCAGAGAAACTTGAAATAAGAATCTGAGTGTAGTTCTTAATCGATGTCTGTGAGAAACTTCCCCTTACTGAAAAGCAGTTATTGTGGAGCTAGTGTAAGATACATTCAGGTGTGAATATGATGAAACGCTTTCTTTAAACAACATATTATATATAAATATCTAAATTAACTGATAGCAATTCTGCCTGGAAGACAGATAGGACACCTCAAATCTTGCTTAAGTAACGTAAAATATATATGACATGTAGTTAATGAGCTATAAACACCAAGTGCCTAAGCAATACGTTTAGCTCTCATACTAACATACAGTACGGTTTTAAACGGTTTAAATGTTTCTTTCTAGCAGTATACATCTAATATAGCCTATGTACTCACACACACACACACACACACACACACACACACACACACACACACACACACACACACACACACACACACACACCTGATGATGTTTTACATGTTATAACTGATCAAATGTGGGTGGCGGTAATGCAGAAAAATGCAGAAGAAGGCCAACAAAGGAGGAAGAAGACTCAGTCTAGCAAATATGGATGTAAACACTGCAGGTTTCAAATTCCTCCAAAATAGTCCTCATAATGTTTTATGAGGAAGGAAACGCATTCAATATTTTCGTTAGGCACCAAGAAGAAACGCAATGTACACATTTAAAATGTTAAAGCCAAATGCAGGCCCAATTGTAATCTTATTTAATGTCTTATTGGATGTGAGAAACTGAAAAGCTTATGATAATTGCTTGTGCAAAAGATGGTTGCAATTCCAAAACCCCACATTTCTCAACCCAGTTAAATGAGCTCAAAGCAAGGCCTTCCCCACTCCTAGGAAGCCTGCTCTGTATCTCCAACCATTTGCATGCCAGGGAAACAGAGAGTAGCTATGCAAAGCAGGACCCGTTGACTGAAAGGTCAGTGTGGGTTTACTGAAGCCAGGCAGTCAAAAAGGCTGAGCAGAACCCCTTCCGACTGTTCCCACACTCCTTCACTATACTTAAAAGGGAATCTCCCTGTTACCTCCACTGGTGGATTAAAGCACTACAGGATGTCCATACCAAACTAATTATAGATGATGTAAAAGTGATGTAAAATTATCTGGAATCATTTTTAGTAGTTCAAACCAAAAATGTTGGTTACAGCTTATGAAAAGCTTTGTCAGAGAAATTAACCCTGATGATGTCGTGTGATCAGGGTCATCTCAACTTGGGCTTTAAGACTACACATTCATATCAGAAAGTCTGCATTACCAAGTGTGGGTGTGTGAGAGATCTACGTGTCAATCAGGAAGGTAGGATCTAAAGAAGAGTATTTTTAGAGCCTGCCCCATACTAAACTCTTACAGTCAGGGCATCTCGACCTCCATTGGTTTGATTTCTACCATTCTTTTTCATTTATCTGTCTTTCGCAAGTCTCCCTTATGGAAGTGCAACATTGAATGACTGGAGTAATGTGTCAATTGTCTTTAGCTTGGACCAACATTGTAAAGAATAAAATAGTACCAATATTAACTGTTTACAACCTGCTTTATTACCTGGGGTAGACCAAACAGAACATCAGATGGTTGTGAGTTCAGTACCAGGGCTGCCACCATTGTACCCCTGAGCAAGGTACTTAAGCCTGAGTTGCTGTCCCTGTAGTTAGTTCACTGTAAGTCGCTCTGGATGACCTGTAATGTAATGTAATTAGCTCAGACAGAGTAGCTAGGAAACTGTTTGTGTAAAGAGATGTTGCTCATTTCATTCACTGCCATTGTTATGCTGACATTTGAAAACCTACAGTATATGTATGTAAAATCTAAATACCTTTTTGTTTTGTTTGTTTTATGTGTTCCTTTGTATGAAGTTGATCGGAGTAGCGCAGTTACTATTCCGTTATTATTTCTCAAACGGGCCTAAGCTCCAGAATGCGGGCGGGTCACCCAAAATTGCAGTCATTGGGGTTGGGGGGGTTCAGAGGAATGTGCCTGGGAAGGCGGATTTAGCATCTGATGAGTGTCAGCCATCCAGAGATATTTAAAGATAATAAGCATTCTGGGATATCTCTAGAAAGTTCCTGCCCCTTACAGTGGAGCAGATAATGGATGTCATACACTGCTGAGTGATGTGGATGGAGGCAGGATCGGATTCACACATGCAACATACACACACAAGTTTACATACTGCTGCAGGTATAAGCACTTCATAGCAGAGTACTTTGAGGGCAATGGCTATGTCTCACACACACACACACACACACACACACACACACACACACACACACACACACACACACACACACACACACTATGTCCGCATGATTGCTTGAGTAAGCGAATTAGCCTCAGCGTTGGCTGAGGAGGCAATAAGTTGGCAGAAAAGAGGGATAATCTTTTATCTTTCACCCTCCCAAATGATTTCTTAAAGTCTGTATCACATCCCTGACAGTTGACGTTCCACTTTTTCCTCTTTCATTATTTATTTATCTATTTTTGCTTTGTGTGAATTCAGCTAAAATACTTCTAAAGCGCTTAATGGCCCTATCGCTGCCTCAGATCTGCTGCCACATGCTGCCTTTACTCAGCTTCCCCCATTTTTGAGATATTCTTCGGCCCGGCCCCCGAAGAGCCAGCACTTTATCAAACCGTCTTGACGAGAATGACACGGCCAATTATTGACAAATTATTCCTTCATAGAATGACAGTAAGACAAGGAGAAGAGTGAGAGAGAGGGGGGAGAGACTATTGGCTTGATGAGTCGAACCCACTCCAACACCCCCCTAAGAGGCCTGAGGAGACAGGCGTCTATCTATCAGATTCTATTAAGAGCTCGGCACTTTGGCGAACAAAGCTCCCTGCGCCCCGCCACGCATTAACTGCTATTATACGCTCATGAACTTTGTCACAATCACAATGGTTCCCCCCATTCTCCCTTTTGCACATTTTAGTCTCCTTTTGTGAATTTAAGAACTGATAAACCACATCGCTTTCCCGTCGTGTGTCTGTGTATGTGTGTAAGTCAAAGATTGGATATAGGAGATGATGATGTATAAACAAAAACCACATTGGTCAGAAAAACACTTTTGTTAAGGGGAAGATGAATAAGCTACATGCTTTTTTGAATATTTATGGGATCCTTCCAGTACAGTTTTATATGTGTCAAAAACATCAGGTGTTGCATCACTACAGCAAGCAATAATTCACAAGATTCCCTTAAAAGTCTCGTTCCATATTTTTCATATTGTCAACCAATCCAATCAAAGAGAAAAACCAACAATGTGTGTCACGTATGGTGTGTTTATCAATGCCTGATATATCTCCTTTCTCTGTGCCAGAGAGCTCACAACACATCACTGAGCTACACTGTTGCACTGGGTGACATGTTCCTTCATAACCATGAACACATGCATTGTACTTTCACCCACATACACTCTGTTGCTGTAAATACTCACAATTGCAACTACTATCCCCAACAAATGCAATATTTCTTCCTGTTTGAGTAACGTTTGCTAAAAAGTGTCCATGTGTTTTCGGAAATAAGTTAACCTTTTTAAAATAAATGAAACTCCACATTTGTAAGTTGTTTTTAATGTGTGAAGGCTTATGTCCTCAGTAGGAAATAATGGGCCTGGGAATGAGAGCCACATACAGGTTAAGGAAATTAGAATTTATTACAGCATGTTTGTATCCATGTCCACTGCATGCCGGACATGCAATGGACATAGGGATACAAACATGCCTCAAAAGGTGCCCCTTTTTCTGAACTTCTCAGGGGACTCAAACGTGCAACAATCTACTTTGAATCCCACAAGCCAACAGCACTGGGTTTATTCAAATGCACTCCATATTCAAATAAACAAGTCTTGTGCACCCAATTGCACCCACCTAGCATGAGTGTAAAAATATGGCCTACTGATCATCAGTCGACTAACTACCTAATGCTTTATCAGGCATGTGTACCATTGCTTTTGTGAACCGCCTCTCTTATCACCTGAATCGTAATCGGGGGGACTTTGAGGCCTGACGGTGATGGCTGCAAGATAGAAGTTCTCGATGTGTTCACAGGGACGGATGGACTGCAGAGTTGGCGGTCGACAAGAACTTTGATACCAAGGCTGGCAGGTAGGTAACCCTTAAGCATAAGAGAGGAGGAGGGATGAGGGCAGGTAGCTACATTTTCATCCATGGGTCAGGAATTTTCATGAAAAAAATACCCATTCAGTAATATTTGGTAAATAAAGGGGACACTCAAAAACATGAAAATTCTGGTATTTGAAGAATGCTGTAGATATTGCACCTTGTTACCCTGTCAGATTATGTTGTCAATATTTGAATTACAGACTACAGACTAAGAAATGCACTTGTTGGGAATCCAATTCAGCAATTTATGTTCCTGAAACAAGTAATCTTAGATTTCTTTAATCTAGAATGACATTTCCAATGCTACTTTGCATAATGTTTTTAGCAAAAAAGGTTTTGTTGCTCAAGTTAAAACATCATTATTGACACAGAAACCCGACTATGAAAGGTGAAGAAAAAGAAGAAAGGGCGCCCTGTTGCAGGAGCAGAGAAACCTAAGGAAAGAATAGACTTGTGTGTGTTTGAAAAAGAAAAACACCCACCGGGGCCTGACCCTTTAACCCACGACTGATGACAAGTAGACTTCTTTTTCCTCTCTCACTCCCATCCACATCACCGCTGCTAAACTCCTCTTCTTCCCTTTTTCTATATTTTTCTCCTCCACACACCCCTCTCTATTACTTCGCTTTGCCAAGTCCACATCGTCGGTAACGAGGGTGTAGTTTCTTAACATTCATCATCGCTGAACTCTGAAACTTTATCAGCTCCGGAGAGCGGCGCCACAGCCCCGGCCCTGGCTTTCTCAGCTCTCAGATAGGGCCGATAACACACTGATAGATTACAGCAGATTGTTTTACTTCAGGGGACACTACTGCTGCTGCTAATACTAATACACAGACAAGAAGACTTGTTGGGGATAGAAGGGGAGGTGGAGGGAAGGGGGCAAAGAGGCTCAAAGAGGTAAGGACAGGGAAACTAAGATGTGCTGGAGGAAATTAAAGACAATGTCAGAGATGTCCTCATCCTGCCTCCGCTATCATTTGTGGAAATACAGGCTCGTAAATTTGGAAACATGTTAATATTATGTGACAGTTAAAAACTGGTCTCTCTCTTTCTTCCCACTATCTACTTTCACTCCTCTTCTTCACAAACAAAACCACCGACAACTCTCTACCCATGAGAGAATGAACACACTGAGCAAACCTGAGCCAGCCCTAGCTATAAGCTTTATCAAAAAGGAAAGTCTTTAGCCTACTCTTAAATGTGGAGAGGGTGTCTGCCTCCCGAACACAAACTGGAAGCTGGTTCCACTGGAGAGGAGCTTGATAGCTGAAGGCTCTGGCTCCCATTGTACTCTTAGAGACTCTAGGAACCACAAGTAACCCTGCAGTCTGGGAGCGCAATGCTCTAGTTGGTACACACTGTACCCATGAGAGGATGAACACACTGTACCCATGAGAGGATGACCACATTGTACCCATGAGAGGATGACCACACTGTACCCATGAGAGGATGACCACATACACCACGCACACACACAAGTTTACATACTGCTACGCACACACATACACACACAGGATTAGGGATTCAGATGTAAAGCGGGGTCAAGCTGCTGACCTGCCTGTCTTCATGTTTTCTGTTGGGACGGCAATAGATTGATCTGTGCGACAAAGCAGCCAATCACGGCACCCCATTCCTGCCACCATTGCTGACTGCGCCGTTTCGGCCTGTCATTGTGAAAACCCAAACCTGTCTGCTGCTGGTTTGTGCCTCTCTATTAGCGACAGATTGAGGACTGAGCTTATCTGGGCCCAGCAGAATGTGTGCCTGTATGTGTGTGTGTTTATGGAGACAGAGGGTGTGCATGTAATGAATTGGTGTCAGGGAGGGCAGAAAGAGTTAAATGAGGTCTAATCTGCTAATAGCAAGCAACGGCAAGAAATTATCAAGGCACAGCTTGCACACAATGCAAAAACCTGGAAACACACAGGAAAAAGACACAAATATAATTATGAAAAACACACTTGCAGAGAAAAAAAAGTGAACTGTGCATTGGTGTTCATTTTGGCATCAACATTATATCAGTAAACCCACATGAATAATCTGCACGGTAATTTCTTTCTTTCTTTCCTTTTTGTTTCTGGCATTTTGGTACAGCAAGATAAGTACTAAAAACCAACAGAAAGGCACGCAGAGCGAAAAAAGACAGATAGATAACATTGATATCAGGTCCTACACAACACAGTCATTTTCTTATCTGAGCTTTTTATCACTTTTTTTCTCCTATTTTTTTCTAAGCCTTCCACTCCCAGTTCTTTGTGGACTCACAGGACATAACAGGAGCACTGCCCTTAAAAAGTAAAGTCAGGTTTTGGTATCAAATTAACCGTAATGCTGATTTTCTGCATCTTCATTCTGCTTAATGCTTTAACGCTGTTAAAGAGGATAGTCATGGTCACATATAGGCAGACTTTGGGCTAGGAAATAATATATATTCAGATACATGATCTAGTGAGGTAGGAGGGAAGTTGCTTATTAGCAGACACAGATAGGAAGATTGGTTGGTGCGCACACGCGCACACACACACACACACACACACACACACACACACACACACACACACACACACACACACACACACACACACACTGTTATTTCTGAGAAGAGGAAAAACTATTTCACACACAGACTTATCATTGCTCTGTGTCAGACAGAAAAGCCTCTCTGGGTCTAATCTATCAAGGTCAGTAAGTGTGGCCCGGACAAACAGCATGTTGTTCCATCCCGCTGCTCCCTGCTGGAGAACACAACATCTGACTGACTCACTGGAGGGAAGACTGGCTGACCCAGATGCTGGATGACTTCTAATGTGCTAATGATAAATGTGCAAACACACTGCTGTATTGTGATGAATTGATCAGGGGTGGGAAACTTCTGCTTTACTTTAATTGAAATACTAGTTGTGCTCATTTCTTTGGCACATTAAGGTCTCTGATGCATCCATCACTCATGTAGTACCACATACTGAGCTGTTGTTTTACTGGATTCAGTTGTAGTATGTGTTTTTATTATAAAGAGATGAAGCTGGAATCAGTTTATTACTTTTATTAACACTTTTAGAGCTGTTGTGCTTTTTGGTAGTATAAAAAGTCAAGAAATGACCTACAATATAATTGGATTATATTGGAGTATGAGATTTTAGGATTCATTCAATCTTTGCTTGAATTAAAAAGTTGTTGGTTTGTGCTGGTCTCGCTAGAATAAAGGTCTCTGGCCTCATTGAGACAAAAAAAGGTCAGTTTCTAAACAAATGTAGTTCCTTCACCCCTATCACTGACTGATATGCTGATGATTTTACATTTCAAAGCCAATACCACTAAGTGGATTAGTAGCAACTTTAGCTCGGGTGTAGTATTTAACAATTACAATATACAATTACAGGAGTCACACAGTACATTCAGCTAGAAGCTTAAAAAAATTGTTTGAAATGTTGCTTTCTTGCCAAATATTAGATGAGAGGATCCATACTACTCTAGAGTCTAAACTGTAAGCAGGAAGCAGCCAGCAGGTGATTAGCTTAGCGTAAAATAACAGGGGGAAACTGCTAGTAGGGCGCATTGACATGCTGGAGTCTTGTCATAGTTGTGAGTTTGCCAGGCAACCAGCCTGGCACATAAAGTGTTGTTTTTAAACTTTGTTTTTTGTACAGATTTAAAAAGTTAAGCTATAACATATTTATTAGTGAGCTTTAGAGGTGCTGTTAGGCAGATTTCTTTACCTTTGGACAGAGCCGGCCGATTTCCCCTGTTTTCAGTTATTATGCTAAGGTAGGCTGATCTGCTCCTGGCTGTAGCTTTATATTAAACAGGCGGACAGAAGAGTGGTATCAACCCTCTCATCTAAGTCTCTGCAAGGCAGAGAATAAGCGCATTTCCCAAGATGTCAAATTATTCCTTTAACAGCCCTGTAAGAAATCCTTAATGAAGGTTATAATATTCAATTTGTGTCCACCCTAATTATATAAGCAAGCAGGGTCATTTTAACATCACAAATACCTCTCAGTATAACCAGTGTATAATGATTAGAACTTGTGTATTTTTGCACGTACAAATATGACAGCAGTGCAATAAATGCAATCTTTTAGAAATTCTAAAATTCAGGATGTCCAATTGGTTCAAACATGTACCACATAACTGTAATACCCCCAGTTTTATTCCACCCGGGGACCTTTGTTGTCTGTCATACCATTCGCTCTCTCCCCACGTTTCCTGCCTACATTATTACTGAATAAAGACAACATGCCAAAAACTTAATGTCTAAAACATTAAATCTTTTCTTGAAACTATGTAAGAGATGTGTGATTTGAACCCATTCTGCCCTCCACATAGAAGTTAGAGGTCATAGTCAGCCACAGTATAAAGCTGCAGCAGGATTCACCAGCTTGCTCGAGGACAGTAGCAGAGAGATCTATCCCACGCGACTGAGAAACATAGAAAGCAGAAGTCTTTTTACAGCAATGTCTGCCAGCTGGTTGGACTTCACATTTAACACTAGTTTTATTTAACCATCGGGTTACCAATCCTGAAAGTGTAACCTGTCTTTCACTTTCAGAGTTTCACACAGTAAGCACCCCAAAGGCCGAGTTAACAGCCACAGGGTGTATTAAGCCAAGCTTTAAAACCAGTATGGATTGATGTTTAGCGTAAGGTTAAAAGATCATTTGAGAGGGGTATTTAGTCATGGCCCTAATGGTGATGATGGAAACCTATTCAGAATTTGACATTTAATTGAATCTCTTTAAATGCAATATGTCAAAACTCACATCTAACAACATGAATGTAAGATATGGACAGAGAGCAGACACCGTCACCATCTTCTTCTTGATGGTGCAGATGGGGAATTTCTCCTCATGGAGAGGAGAGGAGAGGAGAGAGGAAGAGGTGTGAGGAGGAGGAGTAGGAAGGAGGACAGAAGTTCAGTTGGACAGAGAGAGCTGGAGAGCTAAAGATAAGAGAGTGGAGGGAGATATAGTCTGTGTGTGGGGGGGGGATATAAAGCAAATGGGTTAGAGGATTTAGATGCAGGAAGCATATCCATCAGGGATCTTTCCTAGTATCAAACTGGAGCAATCAGTGATAAAAAGACAACCTGGAAATGGCTGTAGCTGCAGTGGGAGTTCACTGGGCTGCAAATGGGCCTGTCTGCCCCTACTCTCTCTCTATCACTCCATCTATATGCCCCCCTTCTCCTCCAGCCACTGTTGTTGCCTTTATAATCACTCAAAAAGCCAGTAATACAAGTTTTCTTTATACTCAGGCTAGTACTGATGGCCTCTCTGGAATGATCTTTGTGCCTGTGCTGTTTTAACACATCTACACTGCCGACAGGATCTGCAAATATAATGCACTCCACCTCTCGATGCTCTTCTTCCAATCATATGACCACTACAGAATCTCTCAATCCCGCTCCCCTTCTCTCTGCACTTCATCTCCCTCCTCCAAAACAAGCTCCACAAAAGAAAAGAGAAATGAAAAGAGCGCCCCACCCCTTTCTAGATAGAGAGAGAGGGGGAGAAGAAGAAGAAGAGGAAGAGGAAGAAAAAAAACATAATTTATCTGTGTATTATCAAGAAAGGCAGACACTTTAATCAGTCAGCTATGAAGTCAGTATTTCCATTCTTATCTGTCGCAGGAGTGGAAATGGAGAGGAGATAGCGTTCTGGGAGCCCATCGGTGGGCAGGAATGATAATGGGGGCGGTGGGGGGGTTGAGGGGGTGAGGGAAGGAGGGAGGGGGGCAGGGCTAGGCTATTGGACCGCTGTGTCAGCGCTATCTGCACCCATTATCAACAGCCTTATCGGCCCTACCATCAGCCTCGCTGTAATGGGGCCAGTTCAACTTTCCACATTATCATACCGCCAAGACCTGGTTCACCAAGTCTAGGGGTCTGACTGGAGACAGAGAGAGAGGAGGGGGCAGATAGATAGAATGAAAGAAGGGGTGATAGAGAAGTGGAGGTGGAGGGGTAGAGATACAGGGAGTAGAGTTTAAAAAAACAGTGGAGGGTCGAGAAAAAGGAAAGAGAGGAGATTATTTGAAAAGCAGAAGAAAGAAGAAAGGATACATTAATGGAATAGCTGAAGGCGGAGGTGAGGGGGTAAGGGTAGCAAAGGGATGGCAAGATCCAAAAACCATAAACTTAAAAAAAAAAACATTACAGCTTTGTTATTTAACCTGATATCGCAGTGACATTGTGTTGCGTCTACCCACTGGAGGAGTGTTTACGGCCTGACTTCCTGTCTCTTCAGGCTGTTAAGTTATATTAGATCCTCACGCCCATAATAAATGATGTTACAACAGGGATTCATTAATCAGGAAGATAACATAAAGTTAGTTATATAGATCACTCAAGCTTTATCTGTGTCTCTATCTAGAGAGAAGATGAAACAATGTGTCAAGATATTGCACAAATACGTTTTTCCCAACCATCCTAACCAAAACATATAAAGACAGGATGAAAATTAAGCAGTGTCGTGATTAATTTTTTCCGTTTAAAGAGTTTGATATGGACTTTTCATTAATGATACCAATAAATAATATAAATAAATAAAAAATAAAGTCTTGCTGTAGCAAATGTAATATAGACTTTTTTTGTATTTGGTCATATCATGCCAACATTTAAGCCTTCAAATGAATGCTTCTAGCAGGACAATATGATTGTGAGATTGCACACGCTTCTGAAATTCAATATATGTTACATGTACAGTATATATATTTAATATATATAAAATCTTAAATACTGCAGTTTGCATGTCAACAGTACACTAGTCTTGCGATACCAGAGAATCGTAGATCTTTGCTACTGGCTGTAGCAACAACGTTTCTGTTACGTGTTTACAAGCACACAACTTCTGCATGTCACTGCCCCCATATGAAGGGCCGCCCTAAAGATTTTGATTGAATTCTTTTTAACTCATGTGGCTGTGGCTCAGGAGTTAGAGCAGTCGGTGGTTCGATCCCTAGCCCTTGCTGTCAACATATCGGTGTGTTGGGCAAGTCACTGAACCCCAAATTGCCTCCGATTGCATGGCCATTGATGCGTGTATGTTCATCTCCTGATGAGCAGGTGGCACCTTTTATGACTGTGTGAATGGGTGAATGCTGACTTGTAAAGCGCTATGAGTGGTCACAAAGACTAGAAAAGCGCTATATAAATGCAGTCCATTTACCATTTATTGTTTTTACCCAGTTTTAGCAATGAAACAAGGGAGAGGGTATTTTAAAGGCTATTTTAAATGGGGGAAGCATTAAAAAAACTATTGTGTAGCAGCAATGTTTTTTTCTTCATCCTGTTAATCATCTTTCAACACTTTGAGGTTGGGAACCACGGCTACATAATAAAATAAAGCACAGTGCTACACAGTATGAGCTATAATTAAGATAGTATTGATAATCTTCAGCCCCAAGAGCTCTCATACAATAACATGTATGTGTATTTACAAGGAACTCTAGCAGAGTGAATTCTCCTTCAAAATCTTTTTACAGTAACTGGTTTATATTAAATGCTCCAAATATGATGTATTTTCACACACACACACACACACACACACACACACACACACACACACACACACACACACACACACACACACACACACACACACACACACACACACACACACACACGATTGGCAGCTCACTTATCAGTCAGGGAGCCAGAGCACCACGGTTTACACAAGCACAAAGCAATCCAAAGGCCCGGATCACTGCAACACTACTGGCTCACATGACTCATAATGTACACACTGAGATGTGAGAGAGGGAGATACTGAGAGACAGGGAGAGAGTAAGGGAGAGAAAGAGTAGAATGTTACTCATCGCTCACCAACGTGGCCCTGATCAGCCTTACATTCCTAAATGTAACAGTACATTTCAATGAAAAACAAGTAATTTATGACTTTTATCATCCTCTGTTGGCAGCCAGAGGGAACTGCAACAACAACTGGCTCTGACAACTGATTAAAAAGTTGCATTTTGTCAACCAAGAGGAGTAAACAGGCTAATTAGTAGACCAGAAAGGGAGTTTCAATCATTTGAAATGTAGAACTTGCCCAGGTCATCACTGATGTCCAGACAAATGATGCTCTGCCACAAAATATCTCATTGAGAAGCCTGAAGCTTAAAGGTGTTGATCTACGGGAGCTGTGCTGTTTTTTGAAAGCAGATTTTTATGTGTGTGTGTGTGTGTGTGTGTGTGTGTGTGTGTGTGTGTGTGTGTGTGTGTGTGTGTGTGCGTGTGTGCGTGTGTGCATGCGCGTGCATGTACGTGTGTGCATGCACGTATGTGTGTGCGTGCGTGTGCGTGTGTGTGTGTGTGTGTGTACAGCAAGAGGAGCCGCTGGTCTAGACCTCCTCTGTGAAGGTGGCTCCCAGGAGGCTCCTCCAGCATCTCCTCTTTCTACTTCCATTGTCTCGGACACTGAGCGCCCTTATCGACTCCTATTTTTCCACCTTCTAACCGTCCTCTGCTTCCTCTTTCACTCATTGTCCCCTTCTCTCAAACTTCTTCAGCTGTCCTGTACATTACTGTACAGGACAGCTTTTCTATCCTTTGCTAATCTTTTGGTGTGTTGCTCTCCTTTTCTCCCACTCTATTATTCTCTGCTTAGCTTTTTACAACCAGCCTTGTTGCTTTATTGTCTGAAGTCTTTACTATCCCAGCAACAACACACCTCTCGAGGAAATGTTTCATTTGTGTCATGAAAATGTTGTTGTTCAAAGATAAGAGGAAGAAAATATAACGTTTTAACAATTATATCAGCTGTCAAGAAATACCATCTGCCTGTGGCTCTTTGTATAATGTGCTTTGTAAGGGTCCTCCAGAGTATGATTTTACAAATAATGTTATGTCAACACAATTAGCTAAATATTCAGAGTATTAAAAAGACAGACAGAAAGACATTCTGACTCTGTTCTATTCCCAGTTCTAAGTGTCCCAGTAAGCCGTGAGCCAGCAGGAACAGCAGGACCCAGAAACTGTGTCTTTATTGCATATCTCATTGAGAAGCCTGAAGCTTAAAGGTGTTGATCTACGGGAGCTGTGCTGTTTTTTGAAAGCAGATTTTATGTGTGTGTGTGTGTGTGTGTGTGTGTGTGTGTGTGTGTGTGTGTGTGTGTGTGTGTGTGTGTGTGTGTGTGTGCGCTCACTAAAATGAGCACACAAAACATTTACAAAACCTTAAGAGATACAAGGTTTTTTTTACCCAGCAGTGACAATATGACATGATAAGGCTTTATTTTCCACTTGATGGCCCAGTGCACATAAGGTCAAAGGTCAGTTCAAATAAATGTGTGTGTCATCCTTGTCATTTTTTCCTTCCTGGCCCTCTGAGCATCTCCCAACAATGTGTTCAAAGGTGTTCAAGGGAAATTCAGATCACAGCAAAGACAACAGTTAATACTGTAAATTCATGTAAACCTACATGTAGGTGAACTTACACAGATCAACCAGCCAGATTTCATCCTATTTTTCAAAATAAGAGTTTTTTTGTTTGTTTATTTCTCTCTGCTAAACATTAGTATTATTATTTCCCTAATACATATCAAATAAAAAGTGTCTAAACCCATTACATGTTATATGTTTTACATGCTTATTGTATCTTTAATATATTACATTTACGCAGGTATCTATGCAAGAATGACATTCCTTTGACATAATGCCATAAGATCATCTTGTATTAATGCCTGTATTTCTGATTAAGACTTTTAAATGCAAGTATGTGGGTTAGAATACCTTCCTTTTTCCCCATTTGATCCCAATCAAGCCACTAAAATGAGCACACAAAACATTTACAAAACCTTAAGAGATACAAGGTTCTTTTTACCCAGCAGACAATATGACATGATAAGGCTTTATTTTCCACTTGATGGCCCAGTGCACATAAGGTCAAAGGTCAGTTCAAAGAAATGTGTGTGTATTAAGCACTTTATGATCTTTCTAGAGACAGTGGAGTTTTGTTCCATCAGGCTTCTGTGACCTTTGACCTCTTAACTTATTTTCTGAATTAATATTCGTGGTCTGGGAATTCAAGCTACAGTTGCATTTATTGTCAGTCGGTTAGTGTGTGTGTGTAAAAGCAGGTCAGGCAGTGTTGTTTGCCCAGGTTGCCTTAACACCCTGGAACTGAGCGCTCAGCACAGTAGGAGCAAATGGTCTGTCTTATCACTGCTTCTGGGGGGGGCTTGTCATAATACTGGCTGTCTCTCTCTGTCTCACGCACACGCACACGCACACGCGCACACACACACACGGAACACACTGTCCTTCGAGTATCCAGTCATTCTGACCAGAGATCAGAGCCACGTTGCTTACAGCTGTCTCACACACAAAAACAACTCCTGCAGCCAACAACTACACACACAGCGGCTTTAGTCCTTACACCCCAAATAACAACCTCCGTTTGGTCTCCTTTAATAAAGTGAGGTTCACATTCTTTGATTCTGCTGTCCTTCCCCACACTCACACACATTCTCATGTATATTGAATCATATATTTACACATCTCTGTTGACAAAACCTTGCATTGTGTCCTCAAACCTGTGTTCCCATGCATTGATCGGACAGCAGCTCGAAGAGAAGGCTTGGATTCTTTGGTTACTGTAGTTAAACATCCACCGTCTCTAATAGGGAGCACGTCAGCCGTGAGTTAAGCCCTCACAAAGCTCCCTGGGAAGAGCTGGCAGAGTAGTAATTACTGCTAGAGCAAACAGTTTGGACGTAGATTACGCTACTGTTGGCCGGGGTAATGTTTTCTCTCCTCCCTCATCTACAGAGTCCTCAACGCTGAGGTCAAGGGTGACACGGTTTTACAACGGTGCTGAGTTGGGGAACCATAATTCACCACAAGGCTGTCCCCTGGGTAAATAGCAGGAAAGGGTAATAACTCATCCACACACCGAACACAAACGGTGTTTCCTCTATAACCCTGCCAACTTCCCCCTTCGGTGTATCTGACCATGCACACACACAATCTCAGTCAACGCTGCTCAGATAGCCACAATGCAAACACACACATTAATGCAAGCAAGCTAAAATCTTAGTCAGAAGCAGAAAGAAAACAGGCAAATCTACAAGGTATAAAACACTGACAAATTAAGGAATAGAGAATAAGTTAAGTTCAATAATGTTTAGGTCACATTATTAAACCATGATGGAAAGTTCAACCTTCAAAGAATGAACAGCATTCTAACAGATATCCAATCAGCTCTGCTTGACTGCACAACTAAAGAGTTGAAAATGTCTAGGTTTTTAAAGAGTTCACTGTGTTTTGTGCAGATACTATATGTGCATGCATATGTGGGTGTGACTGATTGCAGGCATATGCAACTCTCAAACCAAGCTATCTGATCGTGAGCATGAGAATCGCTAGCGTCCGATCAGTCACCATCTAGCCAGTCTAATATCTGTCAGTAGAATCAACCAAGTGCGAGTCATCCTGCTGATGCTGTTACTTTCCTCTTCCCCTCCGCTTACTGTACGCTCTTCAAGCTTTACGCCTTTAACAGAAAAGAATATTTAAATGAAAAAAAAATCACCCTGGAGATTATCATCAATGAACACCAACATTTCCCAACATGTCTTTGCTATCTTACACATAATCTGGAATGAGTAATACATGGTATTAATTTTAATTAAATTAATCAATGACAATGCTTGTTAGGGAGGAGAGAGAGAG
Source organism: Cottoperca gobio (assembly GCF_900634415.1). Taxonomy (NCBI): domain Eukaryota; kingdom Metazoa; phylum Chordata; class Actinopteri; order Perciformes; family Bovichtidae; genus Cottoperca; species Cottoperca gobio. The sequence goes on from NC_041360.1 coordinate 1,136,623, forward strand.
GAGAGGGGAGGATATAAGGAGGAGGTGGAGTTTGAATGAGTGAGAAAAGATTGAGGGAGAAAAGAAATGCATTCACACCTATCATCTAATTATACAACAACATTAATCCCATTAGGGCTGGAACTGATTGCCAGGGTCCGGACCCCGACTGCTCCTGCCTGGGCCTGTTATTATTGCTGTGGAGCCTCGGCTCCTGCCTGCTCCAGCCTGATAACAACTCTAATCACACTTGGCGATCTCTATCTGCACCAGAGATCAGGCCCCGCGGCTTATCAAAAGTTCACATCAAGCTAAAAGCAGAACAAAGAAGGAGAAAAAAAACACAAGGGAAAGCCACCAAGGCGCTGCATGAGTCTTCTGGGTGTGTGTTTGTGTGTGTGTGTGTGTGTGTGTGTGTGTGTGTGTGTGTGTGTGTGTGTGTGTGTGTGTGTGTGTGTGCTTGGAATTTAGACATGCTTGTGTGTTTTATTTCACTTTGGCTCACAAAGAATGAATTAATCTCTCAATTGTGCGTCCATATAACAATCACGTGACCTGTGCCGTGTCAGAGTACTGATAAAAAACAACACAGTTACACATTCCTTTCAGCTGCAACACTCTCAACTGGAACCTATCTGAAGTCATTTTAGAAATCTGAAAACACTGTTTCTATAAGCTATAAAGAAGTTTTACATCTGTTTTGTAAAAGTAAAAGAGGAAGAAGTAGAAGAAAAGGAGGAGGAGGTCAGCATGGTGATTTCCTTGTCTGGCCTCTGCAGGCGTCCCAGTTTGCTTTAAGCCGTGGGAGGCAGCGTATTATTCATGCTGACCTCTGAGCTCTAGCACTGATGTCATAAGAACCAAGCTTTGACACACAGACACACACACACACACACACACACACACACACACACACACACACACACACACACACAATCAGCAGTATGGATCTGCAGGGTGCTATCTATCTCCCATCAGCAGGCCTCCTTATCAGCCCCAAACATCTTTTACAAAGGGGAGGGGGAGCAGCAGCGCTGGCTGGGCTGCCATTAAAAACACACCACAACACATTCATCTACCGACTTCAACACACTTTTCCACTCTTTCTCTATCTTTTTTCCCCCACCATCTACTTTCACTCCTCTTCTTCTCCCTCCTATCACCAACACTTTTTTCCCACTCTCCCTCTGCTTTTCTTTTTTTTTCTAGAGATCCACCCCCAGCCAATCAAAAACAAAACCACCGACAACGCAACAAGGCTGGGAAAATGGCATGCAACAGCCAGATGTAATTACAGTGTGTGTGTGTGTGTGTGTGTGTGTGTGTGTGTGTGTGTGTGTGTGTGTGTGTGTGTGTGTGTGTGTGTGTGTCTCTCTCTCTCTCTCTCTCTCTCTCTCTCTCATATATCAGCAGCACCAATCGCCGCCAACTTTTATCACGTCTCCCATCTCAACCGCCAAAATATAAGCCCAGGGATCCAGCCTCAGTGGGCTGCCTGCCTGGTATCTCCCCATCAAGGAGAGAAACCTTATCAGGCTGAAAGATCACCAACCGTTGGGGAGGATGACGCACAAAGAGACACAGACAAATATCTAACTGCTACACAAACACCCGCTATTCCTCTTCAACTATGGGCCCGCAGAAAGCCCTGGACCTAATTCATTGTTGCTGGGGGAAAAAAGATTTCCATGCTATGTTGTCTTAATGTGTCTGTCTGGGGTGTTGTAGTCAATTGTTGCTTTTCTAGTGGTTTAAAAAAAAAAACTTACTTCAGGTTATGGCCCTGTCACACAGTTCCGTATGGCAGAAACGTATGCCGCCGTATAAGAAATATTGGCAATACGCTGGTGTATATTGATATAAGTTAGGGATAAGTTGGGTAAGTAGTATATGTTAAGAGCACACTGTGTTACGCTGGGGTACGTTGTTGAACGCTGAGGCCGTGAAAATGTTTTGAGGATGTTCAATATTTTCGGACGTACCCAATGTGTGCTTCATTGATAACGAGTGGATAACCTATTCGTAACCTATGCTTAACCAAGTCTGACCTATCTGTAACGAGTCTCAACTTATTCAGACGTATTAAACTTATGCCTGACGACGGAGTAACTTATTAAACGTGTTTCTACAGTACTGCTAGCGTTCTGGGAGCTTATTGGGGTTTGAATATAGTATATAGGGTCCCTGTGAGTAGCTCATCCTCACTTCTTCACAGCACGTCTTGATGAATACATCAACCCATCATCAGAGAGCATGGAGGATGCTGAAAGGCTGCGGCAAGAGTACATTCTGTTCTCCAGCATCAGCATGAGTGAACCAAATGGCACTTTTCCAGCTCCGTGCCAATAGGAGGAGGAGAAGAGGGCAACGGAGGAGGATCTGGACCCGAGCATGGATCGGTAGGCGACGGCAGTTTGGCTTATACGACCAGCTTCTGGTGGAACTCCAGAACGAGGACAACGCCTCCTTCATCAACTTCATGCGGATGACCCCGAGATGTTCGAGCTGCTAGCCAGAGTGGGTCCCAGGATAACAAAGCAACATACTGATGATGATGTTTCTGTGAGATCGGCGCCGTATTTATAGGCATGAGTCACGTGATTGTTTGAAGGAAGCAGACGATACACGGAACACGGCAGCCATACGCTAGGAATACGTTATGCATTCGTCGAATACGTTGGCCATACGCTCTGATACGGTTTGTATAAGTAAGTGATACGCTATCAATAGATTAAACATACAGAGCGTATGTTTAATCTATTGATAGCGTATCACTTACTTATACGTTATGTATATGTCAGCTACAACACCGATGTGGATTTTTCTGATCCGATGAAAAGTTTGACGTATTTGGACAAATTTTCAGCATACGTTTCTGCCATACGGAACTGTGTGACAGAGCCCTTAGAGAATCAGGGGGGAACGCTTTGCTCCTCTAGAGATGCACACTACCAAACTACATCACATGTGGGGCAGGGTATAATGTACACATTCTTGATAAAAGTGACGATACGATACCTGGGTTTGTAATGATGTAAGCCAGGGGTGTCAAACTCATTCTAGTTCAGGGGCCACATACAGCACAATCTGATCTCAAGTGGGCCGGACCAGTAAGATCACAGCATAATAACCTGTAAATAACAACAACTCCAAATCTTTCCCTTCATTTTAGTGCAAAAAAGTACAAGTACATTCTGAAAATGTTCAAACGTAATCTTTTTACAAAACATTATGAACAACCTGAAATTTCTTAAGAAGAAAAGGTGTAATTTCAACAATAGTATTAGTTTATCATTTACACATGTGCGTTACAATTTACAGATCACAGTGTATCTACAGAGGCTTTTACTTTATGATCAAAACTACTAATTTTTACACTTTGCAAACTCATCCCGTGGGCCGGATTGGACCCTCTGGCGGACCGGTTTTGGCCAGCGGGCCGCATATTTGACACCCCTGATGTAAACAATACTGCTTGCTACTGTACAATAACTTTTTTTACATTTACATTGTTATTGAAGTCAACAATATTATAACATTTGATGCCAACCTGATACTCAGTGAAACAGACACATTTTGGTCGGTACCCAGCCCTTCTCACTTGTTTGCCTTAATGATGTACTCGAGGTTATAGGTTCGCCCATTTTGCAGGAAGCACCTGGGCAACTCACATTCAAGTGAATAAAAAACTACATGTAATTAGTTCTCATTCACATGAATTTGATTTTTATAATTAATTCAAATCCAATCCACATAGACTAATCATAAAATACATTGGTCGTTTAATTCACAGTGCCTCCGATGCCTCATTAAGGGACAGAGACAGGTGACTTCAGATTTATGGTAGTGATTAATTGCTAATGTAACGGCTGTAACATGATTCTCTGGGCTATATGAAGGAGGGTCATTTGGAGACCTTTGCATGGTAGGTTATTTTATTCTTGGGCAGATTCTGAATGTAACAATCAACCAATCAGCTAACTTGACGCGCAGCTTTGCACAACACAATATTGAAATTTCCGTGATGCACATCAACCATTTACAATAACTAAACAACCATTACTTGGCTTTAGCTGTATCAAACTACAGTATGTTGTATGAATTATTTTAGAGAGGAAGTTAGAGGTATATTACTGTGATGATGAAACTTGACCCAACAACACTATGCCCTGACTGGAATTTATAATATCAGTGACAGCATGCTGAAAACAATATGGTGGATGCACTGCATAAGTAGTAATAGTAGTAGTTTTAGTGGTAGAACCAGCAGCCCCCACCTCTGCTGAACCCCCACACACCCCAGCCGAACAAAGTCCTTATCACTCCTCACTCTTTCCTATCAAAATGTCTGCCAAATCACAAGAGAGTCACGGGGCTGAGAGCCTGGCTGGCCTCAACCACAGCCGGGGCCTGGTGCACAGGGAAGCATAGTGGACCAGAAGCACTGATAAAGACGGCCATAACACCCCTGAGACAAACACATGTACACACACACACACTCTCTCTCTCTCATACACGCCAAGTCTAGCCCTGGTTTATCAGCCTCAGGGTCTGGGATACATCTCCAGGCCTCGCTGCTGGCTTTACTGTAGGTGCCTGCTGGGAGTTCACAGCTGATAGGCTTCTTTATGGAAACATGTAAAAAACAACAGGAAGTGACAGACTATATAGACTGCTTGCAGTGGCACACCAACGAACCTCATCAAGAGCCATCCTTCATGCCAACCCAGCAGGTATGCTTGATCACAATAGATGGCATCCATGATTTCAGTGCTATTAGGGGCAATCTATGGAAGAAAGTGTGCAGCTAACAAGAACGTTTACTACATCTAGTTATTACTCTGTTGGCACAGCAACTCTCCATTTTGTTACACAGAATGGTGTCTTCTTCGATTAAACAATCTTTGGTCGAGCAATAAAAAAAATACAGAAACCAATATTCAGACATCATATAAACCAAACAACTAACTTTCATTGTAGCATGACAAACTCACAGAAGTAACTTTAATTAGCTGAGTAGGCTAATTAATCAACTGATTAAAACCTTTCATCTCCTATCAGTGGTGGAAAGTAACAAAGTATATTTACTCAAGTACTGTACTGTACAATTTTAAAGTACTTTTACTTTACTTGAATATTTACATTATATGCTACTTAATACTTCCACTCCACTTCAGTTCAGAGAGAGATATTGTAGTTTTTACTCCACTACACTTATTTGATAGCTTTAGTTAGTTTGAAGATTCCGATTATTAATACAAAATATAATATATCAAAAAATGTAATATGATATATTGTTACACAGCAATAACTACATAATATTCTGAAATGGACCATTCTGCATAATCAGTACTTTTACTGTTTGCACCACTGCCTCCTGTAGCTTAGTGAGACAATGTATTGTCAGCCCTAGTTTGCCAGTCTGCCATTACATGCCTTTTACTAAAGTCACATGTCTAGGAGAAAATACACCTTCTGCCACCAGCACCAGGATACTTAAACATGAATATTACTGATTCCATATCATATATAACTTTAGATGTATATAATGTGATAACATACAGCATCCAAATGTTGCCTTTAGACACCAGGTTTCTCGGAACACAGTGACACAATCGCTGATGACAAGATATTATTATTTGCTCAATGTGATAACTTGCCAAACAAACTGTCCTGCTGTCATGTTTCCAATCCAGCTGTAGTGTCCAAATAGATACACCATGTTTCTTTTAACTTTAATCTCCAGTGTAAATATGCCACTAGATTTAGACTGAGACTCTCCATTAGCTCAGAGTACAACATGCTTAGGATGGATTAATCACAACATCATTAATATGCTTTTATATCAACTTTGAACATCAGTCACCAGCGATAAAAATTCACACGTTTTATGAACAGGAAGAACTCATCAAGCACGGAGACCAGCCAAGCGTCGGACCAAGAAAAGGCCTTTCAAGCGGCCTTAAGATGCATTATTGAGTTAAAGGGATAGATGAAAAAAAGATCCAATTGTAAGCAGCTATCAGTAGGAGAGATCAGCCAGGCTGCCTATCTGACGCCCCATCTCTGGAAAAGAGAAGTGAAAAGCCAGGGGGAAAATGCAACGGCGGCCTCGGCGATGCCTCAGACAGAAAACAAATAAAAAAAGATCCAATTTTAATCTTTATCTGGGCTCACATCGGATCGCTGCTTTATCTCTGTTCACATCAGCTTTTTCAGAGAACACTGACGTTTCCACAACAGAATTAAACAGGAAGCCACGGCTACAGTTTTAGCTGCCAATGGACAAAGCATTCTTTACAGGGTAATAAATGAAAACTTTTTATATTCTAGGGCAGTCGAGATAGCAAGGCTACCAAAGTGGCGCTTAAATAACTTTGAAAAGCATTCTTTTAAAAAAAAGGAAGGTGTAGGCTACGTCTCTAGGCTATTCGGAGAAAATGCTGTATCCTAACTGAACTCAATTGAACTTGTAGCTACTTAAAAGGTTCAATTTGCTGATATTATCAAATGCACAACAGTGTTCTGAGTGGGTCTAGTTTGTGTTTTAGGCAACATTCAACCATAAAAACGGTGTCATAAAACTACTGTCGAGACAGTCAGGCGTTAGAGTAGAGTTTCATACTACTTATTAACTTTACAGCGAATGTACAGTTCATTCGAAGTGCCGCACACAACATGCGGCTTCTTCCCAGAGCGTGCGAGGCTCACCACACACTAAAACTACTCACAACACTCCAACAAAAAAAGGCAACATTAAGTAATGAGCTTGTTTCATCCTTACGCTTTATCTGACGGGGTTTGCTCTGCTTTCTCCGGGACATGGTGGCTCTTCCCTCTGACTAGGAGTCCGCTTGGACGGACAGACGCAGCGGCAGATAAGCGCTGTGGTTCTTCTGTTTTCGGCTTCTTCTCTCTTTCCCCACCGCTTATTGCTGCGACGCGGCACTCCGATCAGCGACCGGAGAAATCCGCATCACCCGCCTGCACTTTGATATCTTCTGCCACGACAGCTTACGTGGGGCTACCTGTGGCTGAGTCTGCTAACTTGTCACTGTCCTCCTTCTCTTCTTCCCAAACGTGCCTTTACCTCACCTTTCTCTCCGTTTTCCTACTAACGTTATTCCTTCGCCGGGCGCGAGCCACCGACGCAACCCCTGGCGCGTCTGTCAGCAAATACAGTTGCCTGTCTTCAGAAATATTAACGCTGATAAATAATAACAGTTATATGGAGGTCAGCGGAGTGACTGCTATTGTTTTCTGTGAAGTTTCCTCTCGCCGGTCCGCCCCCTCGTCCGCCTGTACTGTCACTGAAGCGGGGAGCCAGTTTCAATGGAGCACGAGCGCTACCATCAACTCCGCTCGCTTACTACTGAGGAGAAGACGCGCCTCTAGAACGCCCCTTACGCCTGACGTATGGCACCGCACTAATTTCCTATTGGTTCAAAAGTGTTCCCATGTAAAGCATGCTATTCTTTTCTTTTCTTTTTAATTACATATTATACTCATACTGCATAATAATTCGAATAAATGCATCAAAACATAGATAAATCATTATTACATATTTTCAGGGAAGTTAAATATATATTATGTATCAGGCACTGAGACATTTTAAATATTGAAGTAAAGTATTTTTGTTTTATCCTTTATGATATACCTATTCTAATAATCAGTGTTATTATATTAAAATAATAAGGAAAATATTAAATATGTCAGAACTTGCCTTTTTAAAAGTATATTGCCATTGTTTTGTGAAAAACCTTGTACAACTCTCAAATACATTTTGTCCAAATTAGGATGTTCATGTTATTTACCTGAGCAGTGTGTCACCCCAATTAACTTGCTATTATATATTATATATATATATATATATATTTCAAAATTCCTATTTATCAAGTGTGTGATACACGCTAATTTTAAGTGCTTTCATTGTACTGCACTTTGATTCTTGTTTAAATGTGATACAGACATGTGATAAGCCAGGATTTCCTTTTGGGCCGCTCTAGTTTCCTGCATGGATGACTCAGACTTATTATTACTTTAAAAAATGTCAAAGTGCAATAGTAGTATTAGACTATTAGACTATATTGAGAGTTTACGGAGACACATGTGAAGAGATTAATGTGTATAGACAACATTTTATTTAACTTGTTTTCAGTCACTAACATCAACACTAAACTATTAATAGCAGGGGAAATTAAATATTGAGTGTCCAAACTGTTCAGTTGATATTCTGTCATGATACTGATTAAGCATTTTAATATCTTTATTTTGTATAATGCAGGGACATGGTACATTAAGTAGGAAAAGTATTGACCACCTTTTTAATAATTAATTTACATTTTCAACAAATTATAATCTGAGAAAGTTTTAACTTTGTTTATCTATATCCATCACAGATATAAAAGTGCACTACTGAAAATCTCACATTTCCATTGCGTTGTAACTAACCACCATGTCAGTGTAATTCAAGTAACCTGGTTGATGTCATAAAGTTGCAATGCATCCAGGGATTCAAACCAGCAACCCATGGGCCTCACACGAGCTTCTCCAAATATGCTCCAGCCTCTTACCATGAACATGGAGAGGAGCTGGAGTTGGAGTTGGTTACTTACCAGCTAAATTCACTGGCGCCATCTAGTGGCCATCTTTTAAATATGACAGTTACTCACAAAGAGCATACAGTGTTGAGGCGCATCACACACTTCATGTTCTGTAGAGCTCAACAGTGCAGTGACATAGAGACTTGACATACTGCCAGGTTTGAGATTTACAATTCTGCGACTTGGAGGAGAATCATCGTGAGGAACTATTTCCTACTTGGTTTAGTTAATGACAATGGCAACTTGTAACCTGCACATGTGTGCATGTAAGGAGGAAAACTCAACCCAAAGTTTTTCTTATAAAGTGATTTTCCACTGCAATCCTCTATAACAGCTTCAGTGCTCCTTGTCATATATTCTCCAACTGTGTAGAACTCCATTGGAGGGTTGGGCAGCATTCATCTTCAAAAAAGATTTTCATTCATATGATGTTTGATGGAAAGAAGTGAAAACACGTAACTCAAAAATCACCATATAGGTCAGGGACGGGCAAGCGCGGGTGCTGTCGGAGCTCCGTGAGGGGGGGTGCAAAGTGGCCCTCTGGCAGTGAGGACACATTTTCTGTGGCCCTTCCTAATCCTCAAAGTTGCCCATCCCTGATATAGGTGCTGTTATATTAGTTGGGTTGAGATCTGGTGACTGTTTAGACCAGTGGTTCTCAACCTTTTTTGGGCCAGCGCCCCCCTATCCATTATCCGTGTTTACGGCGTTGCTTTGCGTATTCACATTCTCTCCGTTTCTCGAACAAACGAGAGGAGAGGAGAGGAGAGAACTACAAAGTGCAAAAAAGTCAAAAATCCAACACATTAATTATAAATGGAGCCTGAATGAGCAGCAGTGATGCTGGTGTTAGCTCTGCTATAACGTTAGCTCTGCTGGTGTTAGCCCTGCTGGTGTTAGCTCTGCTACTACGAGCAGCCAGAGTGCAGCTCGTCTGCTGCTGGTCCAAGTCCCGACCAGAGTGTTAGTGTTTTAACATTAATTCAGATTAGTTTTATTCATGGTGTATCTTTGGAATAACATTAATGCTTTCGAACAGTGGTGGCTAAGGGGGACGGCGCTTGTTTTAGTTTTTCAAGCAGCACTTTATCGCTCAGCAAAATAAAAATAAAAGTCTAAAAACACACAATGTTAACTTTATTCAAACGCACTCGACTCGTCCTTTCAGCTCGTGCAGTTTGACATGTTTTGTGCTGTAATGCAGCTCAAGAGCCTTTTCCATGACCACAAGCAATTCCACGCAAACACTGGCCTTTTACTTCCACAAAGAAATCCACCTTTCTCGCATCCACCTTTCTCTTTGTTACACTCGCCATGCTGCGTTCGCTGATGTCAATGACCGTCTAGTTTAATATTGAAGTTTTTGACATGACGTGACCACGTGATGACACGTTCCGCTCGTGTTGTATTCAAGGACCCTGACCTTGGTCAGTCGCCGGTTATATTCTATATCTGACTAGATTCTAGCATACCTGTATCCCGTATTTTTCCTTCTATCCCGCTGTCCTTCCGTTTAAATATTTTCCTGTAATTATCCCGTATTTTTAAATAAAACAATTTTTTTCTAAAAGTGTACATGGTAAAGAGGCCTCCAGTAAAGCAGGTGGCAGTATTATGTTTAACTTTAGCTGAAAAACGTTATCCGCCAGTAAACACACAGAAGAAGAAAATAGGAACAATAACACAGAAGAAAAAGAATGGATGAGAGTCACAGTGAACGGGAGATAGATGGAGACGTAGCTGTACCTGCCAAACAAGTTAAACCTTTATGCAAGTACCTGAACAAATGGGAGGAGACCTTCCCTTATTTAATAAAAAGCAGAGTCGGGCAAACTCGTGCTTTTTGTAAAGTGTGCCATTCAGATTCTAGCATTGCACACGACGGAATAAGCGATGTTCGCCAGTATAAAAAATCGCCCGACTCTGCCATCGCAAGGAAGATAATAACTCATCAAATAAAATACATAAATCTTATAAACATGTCTGTACAAGTAATACATAATTTGAATAAACATTTATTTCCTAAATGTATATACCCGTCCCTTATGTGTTTACATTTACATTATATGGGGGCTGGGTGTCTGAGAGTTGTTAAAGTATGGACGGAGTCCGCCAAAAAATTCCCTTATTTTGAAATTCCAATGTTGACAGGTATGGACTAGATTTGGATTAATTTTTTTGGAGTAGATTTCTTGCGTGTGTTTATGAATTACCTCGCGGGCCGTACACACAAACGCCCCCCAAAGACACGTGAAAGCCCCCCTTTCTAAAATATTGCTTGCAGCGCCCCCCGACGTCCTCTGAACGCTCCCGTTGAGAACCCCTGGTTTAGACCAAAGCACATGATTTAGATCATACTCATCAAACCCTTCAGTGAGCCCTCCATGTATGAAAGCATCTGCATTCAATATTTTTCTGCAATCAGTTATTCATATTTTATTTCATTTAGCATCTGTCTCAACCCCATCTGAAGGCACCATCTTTACTGCAATGGCAGTCTGGGTATCACTTGTTGGATAACAGCCTTTCTTTCTGAATATAGTACATTACTTTACTACCCTGCATTGTATAGTATTTTGGATATGTGCGTGTCTTACTGTAATTGTTGGTCATTTATCAAAATTCCAGATTGGATCATGATATCATTCCCTGATATCAATTGTGGTTAGTTTCGAAATCTTGCTCATTATTTTTATCTGGACTTTTTTGTAGTCATCAGCTGATGATGACAAAGAGTGGTTAGCTTGTGTTTTATTAGCATGTCTTTTGGGATATGACTATTATTCACATTGTGCAACATGTACAAAATAGCATAACATTTGTTTACTAGTGGTATAGTCCTCTACTGCTTGTTCCTGCCAAGCATGACAGATATGACAAACAAAATGACCTTATTTGCATTTGAAGTGATTCAGGAGCAGGTGAGAAAGGGGTGACTGCATGACAAGAGGAACAGGGTTGGAGTCCGTGCCCAATATATTTACATGTATTTGAATTTTATAAATGTAGGCCTATGTGGAAAGTGTGCAAATAAAACAGTATCAAATGTCTTCCTTTTAACAGCAGTTGTTGTTAAATACAAGTAACAACTCTGAAGTGGGTGTCAAGATATCCGATAAATACCAGGTTTCTTCCTTTTTTTTGTCAGAGCATTTGATTTATTAATTGCTCTCAGGATGTAAAGAGTAATTCAACAAATATAACAAAAACAAAATCTAAATTACACCCTAGATTTAATTTAGAGCTGCAGGGTAAGGATAACCATCTAATCAACGTGATCAGTTCAGTGAAAATGCTTAAAAGATGTCAAGTAGAATGCAACGCTGTTACATTTTGGAATTTTTCTCACATACAGGCAGAACTTCAACGTCAAGGCAAAGACATTGTGCACATTATGAGAGGCAACTTAAAAGCATCTTGTCCAAATTTGTGAATAGCTTCACTGACTTTGCATTAATTGATTAATTGCAACCTATTGCAAGCTATCTGAGTTTTCCATTTGGTGCAGGTATTGATGTGGATTGCAATGCCTCTAAAGTATCATCACAGTTCCCCCTAGACAGCTCTAACCTATTTGAGTGGGTCTGCTTTTTTTCACATGAAAATCATCAAGTCAAAGTACAGATCCACAATGATGGATGACCAACTTATGGCCTGCCTAAGGCTTGCAACCAGCTACTACTGCCCTGACTATGAGCAATAGCTGCCTCCTTCCAGTGCTAGCAGTCCCACCAAGGTAGAGAAATACATTTTCCAACTAAAGGAACTACTTTAAATGATATCTTGATACTTTTTTCTGTTTGTATATTTAATATGTATGTAGGCTATCAGTAATACAGCTCCCTATTTATATCTATCAGAGTAGTAAATTATATTTTCCCATTATGGATTCAGATTCCACCTCAGTGCTTCTGTTACTGGATCTCATTTCAGCTTTTGTCACTATTGATCATTGTATACTCCTCAACTGATTGGACAACAAACTTGGTATCTCTGGCCTGGCTATTGTGGGTCCTTTAATAATGCCAAATCAATATTTTCTGATGTAAATATGGAGCACCTTAGGGTTATGTTCTTGTACTTTGCTCTTCTCTCTGCTTGTCTGATGTGAAAGACTGGATGTGACGTAATTTCTTGCTCCTAAATTCAAATAAAACTGAGTTGCTGGTCATTGGTCCTGCTCGACATAGACACAACAGTTTGATCAAGTAACAGTAATTAAAAAGTTTTGGCTGATGCAGAGACCCAAATTCAAGCCTTTGTATCATCCAAACTGTATTGTAACATTTTGTTTGTCAGGCCTGCCGCTTTGTTAGTATTAAAAGTCTTCAAATTGTTCAGAACACTGTAGCTGGAATCCAAACTTAAACTAGAACACTCCCTTCATTGGCTATCATGTCAGATCAGACTTTAAGGTGACTTACAAATTAGTTAATGGTTACGCCCCCTCCTACATGTCTGATCTCCTTAAACCTCATACTCCAATCAGGACTCTCCACTCTCAGAATATAGGGCTCCCATCTGTTCACAGAGTTAAAAAGAAGTCAGCAGGCCATATGGCCTTTTCCTATCCTGTCCTCTTCCTCTGGAATAACCTCTATATGGACATCAGACAGTCTGGCTCTGTTGAGGCCTTTAAATACAAACTCAAAACTCACCTTTTTGCCTCAACTTTAAATCAAAAGAAGGAGCAATTAGCTCCTTCTTTTGGGGTTAGGGTTATCTCTCTCTCTCTCTCTCTCTCTTAGTGCATGCTGGGAGTTTGTGTGTGAGTGAGACGCTGAGCGTGTGCTTTTCGATTTTTCTTTTTGGGTGTTAATTTAACTAAATTCACTGGTGATAGATAGATTTAGTTTTACTTTTGGTGAGTTTTGGTGTGGTGTTTAAGGTGTTTGTGGGGTGTCTTGCCGGTCCGCATCTGATGCCATGGTAAATGGGGAATTCGCCATGCTCACAAGGAAATATGGCATCATCATCGGCTTCCCGTGTAGCGTAGAGGAGATTAGTTTAGCTGTGGAGGAAAAGGTTGGACACAGCAGTATAAAGTCACTGGTGCGGATGAACGGCGCCATTGTAATTTTCCTGGATCGGGTGGAGGAGGTGCTCCGCGTCATCGAGACAGGTATCGTGGTGAACGAGACGTTTGGGCAGGTACTGCCACTCACTCAACCCGCAACCAAAGTTATTTCAAATGTCCCTTTGTTCATAACCGATGAGTTTCTCAGCAGAAAGCTGTCTAGATACGGGAAAGTTGTTTCCCCGGTGAAAGAGATTCTGTCTTGATGTAAGTCTCAGTTACTGAAGTATGTAGTTTCTCACCGTAGACAGCTGTATATGATACTTAATAACCGGGATGTGGAGCTCAATCTCAGCTTCCATATTAAAGTGGATGATTACGACTACACCTCATCGGGTATGAAATGTTTTGATTGCAGCGAGGAGTGACACACCGCAAGAGCTTGTCCGAGGCGCGGGGACCCAGCCCTGTCTGGTCCTGGAGGGGCGGCGGCTGCTGCAGCGGGGGGCTCTCTGCCGAGGGTAAACGCGGCTCAGGCGAGGAGATCTCCACTGGCTGTTTCCAACCAGGCGCACGAGGTAT